>NW_027194521.1:0-85611 GCF_032444005.1 Ranitomeya imitator
GAACAAGAAACCACCAAAATTTTAACCATTCGTCGTTCTCACAAACACTGAGGACCAGGTCATTCGAAAGACTTCTCCATGCTTTTTATGCATTGGTAAAAGCACTATGATTGAAAAAGTGTGATATGGTTTTTCAAGTTATCTCTATTCTAATAGAGCCAACATGCTCACCGGTTTTGCCACATGATGTAGGCCTATGGACTGAACAAGAAACCACCAAAAATTTTAACCAGTCATCGTTCTCACAACACTGAGGACCCAGTCATTCGAAATGACTCTCTCCAGTGCATTTTATGCATTGGTTTTAAAAGCACTAAGATGAAAAGTGTGATTGTTTTCAGGGTATCTCCTATACTAATAGAGCCACATGCCTCACCGGTTTGCCACATGAATGTAGGCCTATGGACTGAACAAGAAACCCCCCAAAAATTTTAACCAGTCATCGTTCTCACAACACTGAGGACCAGTCATTCGAAATGACTTCTCCGAATGCATTTTATGCATTGGGTTAAAAGCACTATGATGAAAAGTGTGATATGTTTTCAGGGTATCTCCTATACTAATAGAGCCACATGCTCACCGGTTATTGCCACATGATTGTAGGCCTATGGACTGACCAAGAAACCACCAAAAAGTTTAACCAGTCATCGTTCTCACAACACTGAGGGACCAGTCATTCGGAATGACTTCTCCATGCATTTTATGCATTGGTAAAAGCACTATGATGAAAAGTGTGATATGTTTTCAGGTATCTCCCTATACTAATAGAGCCACATGCTCACCGGTTTGCCACATGATGTAGGCCTATGGACTGAACAAGAAACCACCAAAAATTTTAACCAGTCATCGTTCTCACAACACTGAGGACCAGTCATTCGAAATGACTTCTCCATGCATTTTATGCATTGGTAAAAGCACTATGATGAAAAGTGTGATATGTTTTCAGGTATCTCCTATACTAATAGAGCCACATGCTCACCGGTTTGCCAACATGATGTAGGGCCTATGGACTGAACAAGAAACCACCAAAAATTTTAACCAGTCATCGTTCTCACAACACTGAGGACCAGTCATTCGAAATGACTTCTCCATGCATTTTATGCATTGGTAAAAGCACTATGATGAAAAGTGTGATATGTTTTCAGGTATCTCCTATACTAATAGAGCCACATGCTCACCGGTTTGCCACATGATGTAGGCCTATGGACTGAACAAGAAACCACCAAAAATTTTAACCAGTCATCGTTCTCACAACACTGAGGACCAGTCATTCGAAATGACTTCTCCATGCATTTTATGCATTGGTAAAAGCACTATGATGAAAAGTGTGATATGTTTTCAGGTATCTCCTATACTAATAGAGCCACATGCTCACCGGTTTGCCACATGAGTGTAGGCCTATGGACTGAACAAGAAACCACCAAAAATTTTAACCAGTCATCGTTCTCACAACACTGAGGACCAGTCATTCGAAATGACTTCTCCATGCATTTTATGCATTGGTAAAAGCACTATGATGAAAAGTGTGATATGTTTTCAGGTATCTCCTATACTAATAGAGCCACATGCTCACCGGTTTGCCACATGATGTAGGCCTATGGACTGAACAAGAAACCACCAAAAATTTTAACCAGTCATCGTTCTCACAACACTGAGGACCCAGTCATTCGAAATGACTTCTCCATGCATTTTATGCATGGTAAAAGCACTATGATGAAAAGTGTGATATGTTTTCAGGTATCTCCTATACTAATAGAGCCACATGCTCACCGGTTTGCCACATGATGTAGGCCTATGGACTGAACAAGAAACCACCAAAAATTTTACCAGTCATCGTTCTCACAACACTGAGGACCAGTCATTCGAAATGACTTCTCCATGCATTTTATGCATTGGTAAAAGCACTATGATGAAAAGTGTGATATGTTTTCAGGTATCTCCTATACTATAGAGCCACATGCTCACCGGTTTGCCACATGATGTAGGCCTATGGACTGAACAAGAAACCCACCAAAAATTTTAACCAGTCATCGTTCTCACAACACTGAGGACCAGTCATTCGAAATGACTTCTCCATGCATTTTATGCATTGGTAAAAGCACTATGATGAAAAGTGTGATATGTTTTCAGGTATCTCCTATACTAATAGAGCCACATGCTCACCGGTTTGCCACATGATGTAGCCTATGGACTGAACAAGAAACCACCAAAATTTTAACCAGTCATCGTTCTCACAACACTGAGGACCAGTCATTCGAAATGACTTCTCCATGCATTTTATGCATTGGTAAAAGCACTATGATGAAAAGTGTGATATGTTTTTCAGGTATCTCCTATACTAATAGAGCCACATGCTCACCGGTTTGCCACATGATGTAGGCCTATGGACTGAACAAGAAACCACCAAAAATTTTAACCAGTCCATCGTTCTCACAACACTGAGGACCAGTCATTCGAAATGACTTCTCCATGCATTTTATGCATTGGTAAAAGCACTATGATGAAAAGTGTGATATGTTTTCAGTATCTCCTATACTAATAGAGCCACATGCTCACCGGTTTGCCACATGATGTAGGCCTATGGGACTGAACAAGAAACCACCAAAAATTTTAACCAGTCATCGTTCTCACAACACTGAGGACCAGTCATTCGAAATGACTTCTCCATGCATTTTATGCATTGGTAAAAGCACTATGATGAAAAGTGTGATATGTTTTCAGGTATCTCCTATACTAATAGAGCCACATGCTCACCGGTTTGCCACATGATGTAGGCCTATGGGACTGAACAAGAAACCACCAAAAATTTTAACCAGTCATCGTTCTCACAACACTGAGGACCAGTCATTCGAAATGACTTCTCCATGCATTTTATGCATTGGTAAAAGCACTATGATGAAAAGTGTGATATGTTTTCAGGTATCTCCTATACTAATAGAGCCACATGCTCACCGGTTTGCCACATGATGTAGGCCTATGGACTGAACAAGAAACCACCAAAATTTTAACCAGTCATCGTTCTCACAACACTGAGGACCAGTCATTCGAAATGACTTCTCCATGCATTTTATGCATTGGTAAAAGCACTATGATGGAAAAGTGTGATATGTTTTCAGGTATCTCCTATACTAATAGAGCCACATGCTCACCGGTTTGCCACATGATGTAGGCCTATGGAACTGAACAAGAAACCACCAAAAATTTTAACCAGTCATCGTTCTCACAACACTGAGGACCAGTCATTCGAAATGACTTCTCCATGCATTTTATGCATTGGTAAAAGCACTATGATGAAAAGTGTGATATGTTTTCAGGTATCTCCTATACTAATAGAGCCACATGCTCACCGGTTTGCCACATGATGTAGGCCTATGGACTGAACAAGAAACCACCAAAAATTTTAACCAGTCATCGTTCTCACAACACTGAGGACCAGTCATTCGAAATGACTTCTCCATGCATTTTATGCATTGGTAAAAGCACTATGATGAAAAGTGTGATATGTTTTCAGGTATCTCCTATTACTAATAGAGCCACATGCTCACCGGTTTTGCCAGCATGATGTAGGCCTATGGAACTGAACAAGAAACCACCAAAAATTTTAACCAGTCATCGTTCTCACAACACTGAGGACCAGTCATTCAGAAATGACTTCTCCATGCATTTTATGCATTGGTAAAAGCACTATGATGAAAAGTGTGATATGTTTTCAGGTATCTCCTATACTAATAGAGCCACATGCTCACCGGTTTGCCACATGATGTAGGCCTATGGACTGAACAAGAAACCACCAAAAATTTTAACCAGTCATCGTTCTCACAACACTGAGGACCAGTCATTCGAAATGACTTCTCCATGCATTTTATGCATTGGTAAAAGCACTATGATGAAAAGTGTGATATGTTTTCAGGTATCTCCTATACTAATAGAGCCACATGCTCACCGGTTTGCCACATGATGTAGGCCTATGGACTGAACAAGAAACCACCAAAAATTTTAACCAGTCATCGTTCTCACAACACTGAGGACCAGTCATTCGAAATGACTTCTCCATGCATTTTATGCATTGGTAAAAGCACTATGATGAAAAGTGTGATATGTTTTCAGGTATCTCCTATACTAATAGAGCCACATGCTCACCGGTTTGCCACATGAGGTAGGCCTATGGACTGAACAAGAAACCACCAAAATTTTAACCAGTCATCGTTCTCACAACACTGAGGACCAGTCATTCGAAATGACTTCTCCATGCATTTTATGCATTGGTAAAAGCACTATGATGAAAAGTGTGATATGTTTTCAGGTATCTCCTATACTAATAGAGCCACATGCTCACCGGTTTGCCACATGATGTAGGCCTATGGAACTGAACAAGAAACCACCAAAAATTTTAACCAGTCATCGTTCTCACAACACTGAGGACCAGTCATTCGAAATGACTTCTCCATGCATTTTATGCATTGGTAAAAGCACTATGATGAAAAGTGTGATATGTTTTCAGGTATCTCCTATACTAATAGAGCCACATGCTCACCGGTTTGCCACATGATGTAGGCCTATGGACTGAACAAGAAACCACCAAAAATTTTAACCAGTCATCGTTCTCACAACACTGAGGACCAGTCATTCGAAATGACTTCTCCATGCATTTTATGCATTGGTAAAAGCACTATGATGAAAAGTGTGATATGTTTTCAGGTATCTCCTATACTAATAGAGCCACATGCTCACGGTTTGCCACATGATGTAGGCCTATGGACTGAACAAGAAACCACCAAAAATTTTAACCAGTCATCGTTCTCACAACACTGAGGACCAGTCATTCGAAATGACTTCTCCATGCATTTTATGCATTGGTAAAAGCACTATGATGAAAAGTGTGATTATGTTTTCAGGTATCTCCTATACTAATAGAGCCACATGCTCACCGGTTTGCCACATGAGGTAGGCCTATGGACTGAACAAGAAACCACCAAAAATTTTAACCAGTCATCGTTCTCACAACACTGAGGACCAGTCATTCGAAATGACTTCTCCATGCATTTTATGCATTGGTAAAAGCACTATGATGAAAAGTGTGATATGTTTTCAGGTATCTCCTATACTAATAGAGCCACATGCTCACCGGTTTGCCACATGATGTAGGCCTATGGACTGAACAAGAAACCACCAAAAATTTTAACCAGTCATCGTTCTCACAACACTGAGGACCAGTCATTCGAAATGACTTCTCCATGCATTTTATGCATTGGTAAAAGCACTATGATGAAAAGTGTGATATGTTTTCAGGTATCTCCTATACTAATAGAGCCACATGCTCACCGGTTTGCCACATGATGTAGGCCTATGGACTGAACAAGAAACCACCAAAAATTTTAACCAGTCATCGTTCTCACAACACTGAGGACCAGTCATTCGAAATGACTTCTCCATGCATTTTATGCATTGGTAAAAGCACTATGATGAAAAGTGTGATATGTTTTCAGGTATCTCCTATACTAATAGAGCCACATGCTCACCGGTTTGCCACATGATGTAGGCCTATGGACTGAACAAGAAACCACCAAAAATTTTAACCAGTCATCGTTCTCACAACACTGAGGACCAGTCATTCGAAATGACTTCTCCATGCATTTTATGCATTGGTAAAAGCACTATGATGAAAAGTGTGATATGTTTTCAGGTATCTCCTATACTAATAGAGCCACATGCTCACCGGTTTGCCACATGATGTAGGACCTATGGACTGAACAAGAAACACCAAAAATTTTAACCAGTCATCGTTCTCACAACACTGAGGACCAGTCATTCGAAATGACTTCTCCATGCATTTTATGCATTGGTAAAAGCACTATGATGAAAAGTGTGATATGTTTTCAGGTATCTCCCTATACTAATAGATGCCACATGCTCACCGGTTTGCCACATGATGTAGGCCTATGGACTGAACAAGAACCACCAAAAATTTTAACCAGTCATCGTTCTCACAACACTGAGGACCAGTCATTCGAAATGACTTCTCCATGCATTTTATGCATTGGTAAAAGCACTATGATGAGAAGTGTGATATGTTTTTCAGGTATCTCCTATACTAATAGAGCCACATGCTCACCGGTTTGCCACATGATGTAGGCCTATGGACTGAACAAGAAACCACCAAAAATTTTAACCAGTCATCGTTCTCACAACACTGAGGACCAGTCATTCGAAATGACTTCTCCATGCATTTTATGCATTGGTAAAAGCACTATGATGAAAAGTGTGATATGATTTTCAGGTATCTCCTATACTAATAGAGCCACATGCTCACCGGTTTGCCACATGATGTAGGCCTATGGACTGAACAAGAAACCACCAAAAATTTTAACCAGTCATCGTTCTCACAACACTGAGGACCAGTCATTCGAAATGACTTCTCCATGCATTTTATGCATTGGTAAAAGCACTATGATGAAAAGTGTGATATGTTTTCAGGTATCTCCTATACTAATAGAGCCACATGCTCACCGGTTTGCCACATGATGTAGGCCTATGGACTGAACAAGAAACCACCAAAAATTTTAACCAGTCATCGTTCTCACAACACTGAGGACCAGTCATTCGAAATGACTTCTCCATGCATTTTATGCATTGGTAAAAGCACTATGATGAAAAGTGTGATATGTTTTCAGGTATCTCCTATACTAATAGAGCCACATGCTCACCGGTTTGCCACATGATGTAGGCCTATGGACTGAACAAGAAACCACCAAAAATTTTAACCAGTCATCGTTCTCACAACACTGAGGACCAGTCATTCGAAATGACTTCTCCATGCATTTTATGCATTGGTAAAAGCACTATGATGAAAAGTGTGATATGTTTTCAGGTATCTCCTATACTAATAGAGCCACATGCTCACCGGTTTGCCACATGATGTAGGCCTATGGACTGAACAAGAAACCACCAAAAATTTTAACCAGTCATCGTTCTCACAACACTGAGGACCAGTCATTCGAAATGACTTCTCCATGCATTTTATGCATTGGTAAAAGCACTATGATGAAAAGTGTGATATGTTTTCAGGTATCTCCTATACTAATAGAGCCACATGCTCACCGGTTTGCCACATGATGTAGGCCTATGGACTGAACAAGAAACCACCAAAAATTTTAACCAGTCATCGTTCTCACAACACTGAGGACCAGTCATTCGAAATGACTTCTCCATGCATTTTATGCATTGGTAAAAGCACTATGATGAAAAGTGTGATATGTTTTCAGGTATCTCCTATACTAATAGAGCCACATGCTCACCGGTTTGCCACATGATGTAGGCCTATGGACTGAACAAGAAACCACCAAAAATTTTAACCAGTCATCGTTCTCACAACACTGAGGACCAGTCATTCGAAATGACTTCTCCATGCATTTTATGCATTGGTAAAAGCACTATGATGAAAAGTGTGATATGTTTTCAGGTATCTCCTATACTAATAGAGCCACATGCTCACCGGTTTGCCACATGATGTAGGCCTATGGACTGAACAAGAAACCACCAAAAATTTTAACCAGTCATCGTTCTCACAACACTGAGGACCAGTCATTCGAAATGACTTCTCCATGCATTTTATGCATTGGTAAAAGCACTATGATGAAAAGTGTGATATGTTTTCAGGTATCTCCTATACTAATAGAGCCACATGCTCACCGGTTTGCCACATGATGTAGGCCTATGGACTGAACAAGAAACCACCAAAAATTTTAACCAGTCATCGTTCTCACAACACTGAGGACCAGTCATTCGAAATGACTTCTCCATGCATTTTATGCATTGGTAAAAGCACTATGATGAAAAGTGTGATATGTTTTCAGGTATCTCCTATACTAATAGAGCCACATGCTCACCGGTTTGCCACATGATGTAGGCCTATGGACTGAACAAGAAACCACCAAAAATTTTAACCAGTCATCGTTCTCACAACACTGAGGACCAGTCATTCGAAATGACTTCTCCATGCATTTTATGCATTGGTAAAAGCACTATGATGAAAAGTGTGATATGTTTTCAGGTATCTCCTATACTAATAGAGCCACATGCTCACCGGTTTGCCACATGATGTAGGCCTATGGACTGAACAAGAAACCACCAAAAATTTTAACCAGTCATCGTTCTCACAACACTGAGGACCAGTCATTCGAAATGACTTCTCCATGCATTTTATGCATTGGTAAAAGCACTATGATGAAAAGTGTGATATGTTTTCAGGTATCTCCTATACTAATAGAGCCACATGCTCACCGGTTTGCCACATGATGTAGGCCTATGGACTGAACAAGAAACCACCAAAAATTTTAACCAGTCATCGTTCTCACAACACTGAGGACCAGTCATTCGAAATGACTTCTCCATGCATTTTATGCATTGCTACAAGCACTATGATGAAAAGTGTGATATGTTTTCAGGTATCTCCTATACTAATAGAGCCACATGCTCACCGGTTTGCCACATGATGTAGGCCTATGGACTGAACAAGAAACCACCAAAAATTTTAACCAGTCATCGTTCTCACAACACTGAGGACCAGTCATTCGAAATGACTTCTCCATGCATTTTATGCATTGGTAAAAGCACTATGATGAAAAGTGTGATATGTTTTCAGGTATCTCCTATACTAATAGAGCCACATGCTCACCGGTTTGCCACATGATGTAGGCCTATGGACTGAACAAGAAACCACCAAAAATTTTAACCAGTCATCGTTCTCACAACACTGAGGACCAGTCATTCGAAATGACTTCTCCATGCATTTTATGCATTGGTAAAAGCACTATGATGAAAAGTGTGATATGTTTTCAGGTATCTCCTATACTAATAGAGCCACATGCTCACCGGTTTGCCACATGATGTAGGCCTATGGACTGAACAAGAAACCACCAAAAATTTTAACCAGTCATCGTTCTCACAACACTGAGGACCAGTCATTCGAAATGACTTCTCCATGCATTTTATGCATTGGTAAAAGCACTATGATGAAAAGTGTGATATGTTTTCAGGTATCTCCTATACTAATAGAGCCACATGCTCACCGGTTTGCCACATGATGTAGGCCTATGGACTGAACAAGAAACCACCAAAAATTTTAACCAGTCATCGTTCTCACAACACTGAGGACCAGTCATTCGAAATGACTTCTCCATGCATTTTATGCATTGGTAAAAGCACTATGATGAAAAGTGTGATATGTTTTCAGGTATCTCCTATACTAATAGAGCCACATGCTCACCGGTTTGCCACATGATGTAGGCCTATGGACTGAACAAGAAACCACCAAAAATTTTAACCAGTCATCGTTCTCACAACACTGAGGACCAGTCATTCGAAATGACTTCTCCATGCATTTTATGCATTGGTAAAAGCACTATGATGAAAAGTGTGATATGTTTTCAGGTATCTCCTATACTAATAGAGCCACATGCTCACCGGTTTGCCACATGATGTAGGCCTATGGACTGAACAAGAAACCACCAAAAATTTTAACCAGTCATCGTTCTCACAACACTGAGGACCAGTCATTCGAAATGACTTCTCCATGCATTTTATGCATTGGTAAAAGCACTATGATGAAAAGTGTGATATGTTTTCAGGTATCTCCTATACTAATAGAGCCACATGCTCACCGGTTTGCCACATGATGTAGGCCTATGGACTGAACAAGAAACCACCAAAAATTTTAACCAGTCATCGTTCTCACAACACTGAGGACCAGTCATTCGAAATGACTTCTCCATGCATTTTATGCATTGGTAAAAGCACTATGATGAAAAGTGTGATATGTTTTCAGGTATCTCCTATACTAATAGAGCCACATGCTCACCGGTTTGCCACATGATGTAGGCCTATGGACTGAACAAGAAACCACCAAAAATTTTAACCAGTCATCGTTCTCACAACACTGAGGACCAGTCATTCGAAATGACTTCTCCATGCATTTTATGCATTGGTAAAAGCACTATGATGAAAAGTGTGATATGTTTTCAGGTATCTCCTATACTAATAGAGCCACATGCTCACCGGTTTGCCACATGATGTAGGCCTATGGACTGAACAAGAAACCACCAAAAATTTTAACCAGTCATCGTTCTCACAACACTGAGGACCAGTCATTCGAAATGACTTCTCCATGCATTTTATGCATTGGTAAAAGCACTATGATGAAAAGTGTGATATGTTTTCAGGTATCTCCTATACTAATAGAGCCACATGCTCACCGGTTTGCCACATGATGTAGGCCTATGGACTGAACAAGAAACCACCAAAAATTTTAACCAGTCATCGTTCTCACAACACTGAGGACCAGTCATTCGAAATGACTTCTCCATGCATTTTATGCATTGGTAAAAGCACTATGATGAAAAGTGTGATATGTTTTCAGGTATCTCCTATACTAATAGAGCCACATGCTCACCGGTTTGCCACATGATGTAGGCCTATGGACTGAACAAGAAACCACCAAAAATTTTAACCAGTCATCGTTCTCACAACACTGAGGACCAGTCATTCGAAATGACTTCTCCATGCATTTTATGCATTGGTAAAAGCACTATGATGAAAAGTGTGATATGTTTTCAGGTATCTCCTATACTAATAGAGCCACATGCTCACCGGTTTGCCACATGATGTAGGCCTATGGACTGAACAAGAAACCACCAAAAATTTTAACCAGTCATCGTTCTCACAACACTGAGGACCAGTCATTCGAAATGACTTCTCCATGCATTTTATGCATTGGTAAAAGCACTATGATGAAAAGTGTGATATGTTTTCAGGTATCTCCTATACTAATAGAGCCACATGCTCACCGGTTTGCCACATGATGTAGGCCTATGGACTGAACAAGAAACCACCAAAAATTTTAACCAGTCATCGTTCTCACAACACTGAGGACCAGTCATTCGAAATGACTTCTCCATGCATTTTATGCATTGGTAAAAGCACTATGATGAAAAGTGTGATATGTTTTCAGGTATCTCCTATACTAATAGAGCCACATGCTCACCGGTTTGCCACATGATGTAGGCCTATGGACTGAACAAGAAACCACCAAAAATTTTAACCAGTCATCGTTCTCACAACACTGAGGACCAGTCATTCGAAATGACTTCTCCATGCATTTTATGCATTGGTAAAAGCACTATGATGAAAAGTGTGATATGTTTTCAGGTATCTCCTATACTAATAGAGCCACATGCTCACCGGTTTGCCACATGATGTAGGCCTATGGACTGAACAAGAAACCACCAAAAATTTTAACCAGTCATCGTTCTCACAACACTGAGGACCAGTCATTCGAAATGACTTCTCCATGCATTTTATGCATTGGTAAAAGCACTATGATGAAAAGTGTGATATGTTTTCAGGTATCTCCTATACTAATAGAGCCACATGCTCACCGGTTTGCCACATGATGTAGGCCTATGGACTGAACAAGAAACCACCAAAAATTTTAACCAGTCATCGTTCTCACAACACTGAGGACCAGTCATTCGAAATGACTTCTCCATGCATTTTATGCATTGGTAAAAGCACTATGATGAAAAGTGTGATATGTTTTCAGGTATCTCCTATACTAATAGAGCCACATGCTCACCGGTTTGCCACATGATGTAGGCCTATGGACTGAACAAGAAACCACCAAAAATTTTAACCAGTCATCGTTCTCACAACACTGAGGACCAGTCATTCGAAATGACTTCTCCATGCATTTTATGCATTGGTAAAAGCACTATGATGAAAAGTGTGATATGTTTTCAGGTATCTCCTATACTAATAGAGCCACATGCTCACCGGTTTGCCACATGATGTAGGCCTATGGACTGAACAAGAAACCACCAAAAATTTTAACCAGTCATCGTTCTCACAACACTGAGGACCAGTCATTCGAAATGACTTCTCCATGCATTTTATGCATTGGTAAAAGCACTATGATGAAAAGTGTGATATGTTTTCAGGTATCTCCTATACTAATAGAGCCACATGCTCACCGGTTTGCCACATGATGTAGGCCTATGGACTGAACAAGAAACCACCAAAAATTTTAACCAGTCATCGTTCTCACAACACTGAGGACCAGTCATTCGAAATGACTTCTCCATGCATTTTATGCATTGGTAAAAGCACTATGATGAAAAGTGTGATATGTTTTCAGGTATCTCCTATACTAATAGAGCCACATGCTCACCGGTTTGCCACATGATGTAGGCCTATGGACTGAACAAGAAACCACCAAAAATTTTAACCAGTCATCGTTCTCACAACACTGAGGACCAGTCATTCGAAATGACTTCTCCATGCATTTTATGCATTGGTAAAAGCACTATGATGAAAAGTGTGATATGTTTTCAGGTATCTCCTATACTAATAGAGCCACATGCTCACCGGTTTGCCACATGATGTAGGCCTATGGACTGAACAAGAAACCACCAAAAATTTTAACCAGTCATCGTTCTCACAACACTGAGGACCAGTCATTCGAAATGACTTCTCCATGCATTTTATGCATTGGTAAAAGCACTATGATGAAAAGTGTGATATGTTTTCAGGTATCTCCTATACTAATAGAGCCACATGCTCACCGGTTTGCCACATGATGTAGGCCTATGGACTGAACAAGAAACCACCAAAAATTTTAACCAGTCATCGTTCTCACAACACTGAGGACCAGTCATTCGAAATGACTTCTCCATGCATTTTATGCATTGGTAAAAGCACTATGATGAAAAGTGTGATATGTTTTCAGGTATCTCCTATACTAATAGAGCCACATGCTCACCGGTTTGCCACATGATGTAGGCCTATGGACTGAACAAGAAACCACCAAAAATTTTAACCAGTCATCGTTCTCACAACACTGAGGACCAGTCATTCGAAATGACTTCTCCATGCATTTTATGCATTGGTAAAAGCACTATGATGAAAAGTGTGATATGTTTTCAGGTATCTCCTATACTAATAGAGCCACATGCTCACCGGTTTGCCACATGATGTAGGCCTATGGACTGAACAAGAAACCACCAAAAATTTTAACCAGTCATCGTTCTCACAACACTGAGGACCAGTCATTCGAAATGACTTCTCCATGCATTTTATGCATTGGTAAAAGCACTATGATGAAAAGTGTGATATGTTTTCAGGTATCTCCTATACTAATAGAGCCACATGCTCACCGGTTTGCCACATGATGTAGGCCTATGGACTGAACAAGAAACCACCAAAAATTTTAACCAGTCATCGTTCTCACAACACTGAGGACCAGTCATTCGAAATGACTTCTCCATGCATTTTATGCATTGGTAAAAGCACTATGATGAAAAGTGTGATATGTTTTCAGGTATCTCCTATACTAATAGAGCCACATGCTCACCGGTTTGCCACATGATGTAGGCCTATGGACTGAACAAGAAACCACCAAAAATTTTAACCAGTCATCGTTCTCACAACACTGAGGACCAGTCATTCGAAATGACTTCTCCATGCATTTTATGCATTGGTAAAAGCACTATGATGAAAAGTGTGATATGTTTTCAGGTATCTCCTATACTAATAGAGCCACATGCTCACCGGTTTGCCACATGATGTAGGCCTATGGACTGAACAAGAAACCACCAAAAATTTTAACCAGTCATCGTTCTCACAACACTGAGGACCAGTCATTCGAAATGACTTCTCCATGCATTTTATGCATTGGTAAAAGCACTATGATGAAAAGTGTGATATGTTTTCAGGTATCTCCTATACTAATAGAGCCACATGCTCACCGGTTTGCCACATGATGTAGGCCTATGGACTGAACAAGAAACCACCAAAAATTTTAACCAGTCATCGTTCTCACAACACTGAGGACCAGTCATTCGAAATGACTTCTCCATGCATTTTATGCATTGGTAAAAGCACTATGATGAAAAGTGTGATATGTTTTCAGGTATCTCCTATACTAATAGAGCCACATGCTCACCGGTTTGCCACATGATGTAGGCCTATGGACTGAACAAGAAACCACCAAAAATTTTAACCAGTCATCGTTCTCACAACACTGAGGACCAGTCATTCGAAATGACTTCTCCATGCATTTTATGCATTGGTAAAAGCACTATGATGAAAAGTGTGATATGTTTTCAGGTATCTCCTATACTAATAGAGCCACATGCTCACCGGTTTGCCACATGATGTAGGCCTATGGACTGAACAAGAAACCACCAAAAATTTTAACCAGTCATCGTTCTCACAACACTGAGGACCAGTCATTCGAAATGACTTCTCCATGCATTTTATGCATTGGTAAAAGCACTATGATGAAAAGTGTGATATGTTTTCAGGTATCTCCTATACTAATAGAGCCACATGCTCACCGGTTTGCCACATGATGTAGGCCTATGGACTGAACAAGAAACCACCAAAAATTTTAACCAGTCATCGTTCTCACAACACTGAGGACCAGTCATTCGAAATGACTTCTCCATGCATTTTATGCATTGGTAAAAGCACTATGATGAAAAGTGTGATATGTTTTCAGGTATCTCCTATACTAATAGAGCCACATGCTCACCGGTTTGCCACATGATGTAGGCCTATGGACTGAACAAGAAACCACCAAAAATTTTAACCAGTCATCGTTCTCACAACACTGAGGACCAGTCATTCGAAATGACTTCTCCATGCATTTTATGCATTGGTAAAAGCACTATGATGAAAAGTGTGATATGTTTTCAGGTATCTCCTATACTAATAGAGCCACATGCTCACCGGTTTGCCACATGATGTAGGCCTATGGACTGAACAAGAAACCACCAAAAATTTTAACCAGTCATCGTTCTCACAACACTGAGGACCAGTCATTCGAAATGACTTCTCCATGCATTTTATGCATTGGTAAAAGCACTATGATGAAAAGTGTGATATGTTTTCAGGTATCTCCTATACTAATAGAGCCACATGCTCACCGGTTTGCCACATGATGTAGGCCTATGGACTGAACAAGAAACCACCAAAAATTTTAACCAGTCATCGTTCTCACAACACTGAGGACCAGTCATTCGAAATGACTTCTCCATGCATTTTATGCATTGGTAAAAGCACTATGATGAAAAGTGTGATATGTTTTCAGGTATCTCCTATACTAATAGAGCCACATGCTCACCGGTTTGCCACATGATGTAGGCCTATGGACTGAACAAGAAACCACCAAAAATTTTAACCAGTCATCGTTCTCACAACACTGAGGACCAGTCATTCGAAATGACTTCTCCATGCATTTTATGCATTGGTAAAAGCACTATGATGAAAAGTGTGATATGTTTTCAGGTATCTCCTATACTAATAGAGCCACATGCTCACCGGTTTGCCACATGATGTAGGCCTATGGACTGAACAAGAAACCACCAAAAATTTTAACCAGTCATCGTTCTCACAACACTGAGGACCAGTCATTCGAAATGACTTCTCCATGCATTTTATGCATTGGTAAAAGCACTATGATGAAAAGTGTGATATGTTTTCAGGTATCTCCTATACTAATAGAGCCACATGCTCACCGGTTTGCCACATGATGTAGGCCTATGGACTGAACAAGAAACCACCAAAAATTTTAACCAGTCATCGTTCTCACAACACTGAGGACCAGTCATTCGAAATGACTTCTCCATGCATTTTATGCATTGGTAAAAGCACTATGATGAAAAGTGTGATATGTTTTCAGGTATCTCCTATACTAATAGAGCCACATGCTCACCGGTTTGCCACATGATGTAGGCCTATGGACTGAACAAGAAACCACCAAAAATTTTAACCAGTCATCGTTCTCACAACACTGAGGACCAGTCATTCGAAATGACTTCTCCATGCATTTTATGCATTGGTAAAAGCACTATGATGAAAAGTGTGATATGTTTTCAGGTATCTCCTATACTAATAGAGCCACATGCTCACCGGTTTGCCACATGATGTAGGCCTATGGACTGAACAAGAAACCACCAAAAATTTTAACCAGTCATCGTTCTCACAACACTGAGGACCAGTCATTCGAAATGACTTCTCCATGCATTTTATGCATTGGTAAAAGCACTATGATGAAAAGTGTGATATGTTTTCAGGTATCTCCTATACTAATAGAGCCACATGCTCACCGGTTTGCCACATGATGTAGGCCTATGGACTGAACAAGAAACCACCAAAAATTTTAACCAGTCATCGTTCTCACAACACTGAGGACCAGTCATTCGAAATGACTTCTCCATGCATTTTATGCATTGGTAAAAGCACTATGATGAAAAGTGTGATATGTTTTCAGGTATCTCCTATACTAATAGAGCCACATGCTCACCGGTTTGCCACATGATGTAGGCCTATGGACTGAACAAGAAACCACCAAAAATTTTAACCAGTCATCGTTCTCACAACACTGAGGACCAGTCATTCGAAATGACTTCTCCATGCATTTTATGCATTGGTAAAAGCACTATGATGAAAAGTGTGATATGTTTTCAGGTATCTCCTATACTAATAGAGCCACATGCTCACCGGTTTGCCACATGATGTAGGCCTATGGACTGAACAAGAAACCACCAAAAATTTTAACCAGTCATCGTTCTCACAACACTGAGGACCAGTCATTCGAAATGACTTCTCCATGCATTTTATGCATTGGTAAAAGCACTATGATGAAAAGTGTGATATGTTTTCAGGTATCTCCTATACTAATAGAGCCACATGCTCACCGGTTTGCCACATGATGTAGGCCTATGGACTGAACAAGAAACCACCAAAAATTTTAACCAGTCATCGTTCTCACAACACTGAGGACCAGTCATTCGAAATGACTTCTCCATGCATTTTATGCATTGGTAAAAGCACTATGATGAAAAGTGTGATATGTTTTCAGGTATCTCCTATACTAATAGAGCCACATGCTCACCGGTTTGCCACATGATGTAGGCCTATGGACTGAACAAGAAACCACCAAAAATTTTAACCAGTCATCGTTCTCACAACACTGAGGACCAGTCATTCGAAATGACTTCTCCATGCATTTTATGCATTGGTAAAAGCACTATGATGAAAAGTGTGATATGTTTTCAGGTATCTCCTATACTAATAGAGCCACATGCTCACCGGTTTGCCACATGATGTAGGCCTATGGACTGAACAAGAAACCACCAAAAATTTTAACCAGTCATCGTTCTCACAACACTGAGGACCAGTCATTCGAAATGACTTCTCCATGCATTTTATGCATTGGTAAAAGCACTATGATGAAAAGTGTGATATGTTTTCAGGTATCTCCTATACTAATAGAGCCACATGCTCACCGGTTTGCCACATGATGTAGGCCTATGGACTGAACAAGAAACCACCAAAAATTTTAACCAGTCATCGTTCTCACAACACTGAGGACCAGTCATTCGAAATGACTTCTCCATGCATTTTATGCATTGGTAAAAGCACTATGATGAAAAGTGTGATATGTTTTCAGGTATCTCCTATACTAATAGAGCCACATGCTCACCGGTTTGCCACATGATGTAGGCCTATGGACTGAACAAGAAACCACCAAAAATTTTAACCAGTCATCGTTCTCACAACACTGAGGACCAGTCATTCGAAATGACTTCTCCATGCATTTTATGCATTGGTAAAAGCACTATGATGAAAAGTGTGATATGTTTTCAGGTATCTCCTATACTAATAGAGCCACATGCTCACCGGTTTGCCACATGATGTAGGCCTATGGACTGAACAAGAAACCACCAAAAATTTTAACCAGTCATCGTTCTCACAACACTGAGGACCAGTCATTCGAAATGACTTCTCCATGCATTTTATGCATTGGTAAAAGCACTATGATGAAAAGTGTGATATGTTTTCAGGTATCTCCTATACTAATAGAGCCACATGCTCACCGGTTTGCCACATGATGTAGGCCTATGGACTGAACAAGAAACCACCAAAAATTTTAACCAGTCATCGTTCTCACAACACTGAGGACCAGTCATTCGAAATGACTTCTCCATGCATTTTATGCATTGGTAAAAGCACTATGATGAAAAGTGTGATATGTTTTCAGGTATCTCCTATACTAATAGAGCCACATGCTCACCGGTTTGCCACATGATGTAGGCCTATGGACTGAACAAGAAACCACCAAAAATTTTAACCAGTCATCGTTCTCACAACACTGAGGACCAGTCATTCGAAATGACTTCTCCATGCATTTTATGCATTGGTAAAAGCACTATGATGAAAAGTGTGATATGTTTTCAGGTATCTCCTATACTAATAGAGCCACATGCTCACCGGTTTGCCACATGATGTAGGCCTATGGACTGAACAAGAAACCACCAAAAATTTTAACCAGTCATCGTTCTCACAACACTGAGGACCAGTCATTCGAAATGACTTCTCCATGCATTTTATGCATTGGTAAAAGCACTATGATGAAAAGTGTGATATGTTTTCAGGTATCTCCTATACTAATAGAGCCACATGCTCACCGGTTTGCCACATGATGTAGGCCTATGGACTGAACAAGAAACCACCAAAAATTTTAACCAGTCATCGTTCTCACAACACTGAGGACCAGTCATTCGAAATGACTTCTCCATGCATTTTATGCATTGGTAAAAGCACTATGATGAAAAGTGTGATATGTTTTCAGGTATCTCCTATACTAATAGAGCCACATGCTCACCGGTTTGCCACATGATGTAGGCCTATGGACTGAACAAGAAACCACCAAAAATTTTAACCAGTCATCGTTCTCACAACACTGAGGACCAGTCATTCGAAATGACTTCTCCATGCATTTTATGCATTGGTAAAAGCACTATGATGAAAAGTGTGATATGTTTTCAGGTATCTCCTATACTAATAGAGCCACATGCTCACCGGTTTGCCACATGATGTAGGCCTATGGACTGAACAAGAAACCACCAAAAATTTTAACCAGTCATCGTTCTCACAACACTGAGGACCAGTCATTCGAAATGACTTCTCCATGCATTTTATGCATTGGTAAAAGCACTATGATGAAAAGTGTGATATGTTTTCAGGTATCTCCTATACTAATAGAGCCACATGCTCACCGGTTTGCCACATGATGTAGGCCTATGGACTGAACAAGAAACCACCAAAAATTTTAACCAGTCATCGTTCTCACAACACTGAGGACCAGTCATTCGAAATGACTTCTCCATGCATTTTATGCATTGGTAAAAGCACTATGATGAAAAGTGTGATATGTTTTCAGGTATCTCCTATACTAATAGAGCCACATGCTCACCGGTTTGCCACATGATGTAGGCCTATGGACTGAACAAGAAACCACCAAAAATTTTAACCAGTCATCGTTCTCACAACACTGAGGACCAGTCATTCGAAATGACTTCTCCATGCATTTTATGCATTGGTAAAAGCACTATGATGAAAAGTGTGATATGTTTTCAGGTATCTCCTATACTAATAGAGCCACATGCTCACCGGTTTGCCACATGATGTAGGCCTATGGACTGAACAAGAAACCACCAAAAATTTTAACCAGTCATCGTTCTCACAACACTGAGGACCAGTCATTCGAAATGACTTCTCCATGCATTTTATGCATTGGTAAAAGCACTATGATGAAAAGTGTGATATGTTTTCAGGTATCTCCTATACTAATAGAGCCACATGCTCACCGGTTTGCCACATGATGTAGGCCTATGGACTGAACAAGAAACCACCAAAAATTTTAACCAGTCATCGTTCTCACAACACTGAGGACCAGTCATTCGAAATGACTTCTCCATGCATTTTATGCATTGGTAAAAGCACTATGATGAAAAGTGTGATATGTTTTCAGGTATCTCCTATACTAATAGAGCCACATGCTCACCGGTTTGCCACATGATGTAGGCCTATGGACTGAACAAGAAACCACCAAAAATTTTAACCAGTCATCGTTCTCACAACACTGAGGACCAGTCATTCGAAATGACTTCTCCATGCATTTTATGCATTGGTAAAAGCACTATGATGAAAAGTGTGATATGTTTTCAGGTATCTCCTATACTAATAGAGCCACATGCTCACCGGTTTGCCACATGATGTAGGCCTATGGACTGAACAAGAAACCACCAAAAATTTTAACCAGTCATCGTTCTCACAACACTGAGGACCAGTCATTCGAAATGACTTCTCCATGCATTTTATGCATTGGTAAAAGCACTATGATGAAAAGTGTGATATGTTTTCAGGTATCTCCTATACTAATAGAGCCACATGCTCACCGGTTTGCCACATGATGTAGGCCTATGGACTGAACAAGAAACCACCAAAAATTTTAACCAGTCATCGTTCTCACAACACTGAGGACCAGTCATTCGAAATGACTTCTCCATGCATTTTATGCATTGGTAAAAGCACTATGATGAAAAGTGTGATATGTTTTCAGGTATCTCCTATACTAATAGAGCCACATGCTCACCGGTTTGCCACATGATGTAGGCCTATGGACTGAACAAGAAACCACCAAAAATTTTAACCAGTCATCGTTCTCACAACACTGAGGACCAGTCATTCGAAATGACTTCTCCATGCATTTTATGCATTGGTAAAAGCACTATGATGAAAAGTGTGATATGTTTTCAGGTATCTCCTATACTAATAGAGCCACATGCTCACCGGTTTGCCACATGATGTAGGCCTATGGACTGAACAAGAAACCACCAAAAATTTTAACCAGTCATCGTTCTCACAACACTGAGGACCAGTCATTCGAAATGACTTCTCCATGCATTTTATGCATTGGTAAAAGCACTATGATGAAAAGTGTGATATGTTTTCAGGTATCTCCTATACTAATAGAGCCACATGCTCACCGGTTTGCCACATGATGTAGGCCTATGGACTGAACAAGAAACCACCAAAAATTTTAACCAGTCATCGTTCTCACAACACTGAGGACCAGTCATTCGAAATGACTTCTCCATGCATTTTATGCATTGGTAAAAGCACTATGATGAAAAGTGTGATATGTTTTCAGGTATCTCCTATACTAATAGAGCCACATGCTCACCGGTTTGCCACATGATGTAGGCCTATGGACTGAACAAGAAACCACCAAAAATTTTAACCAGTCATCGTTCTCACAACACTGAGGACCAGTCATTCGAAATGACTTCTCCATGCATTTTATGCATTGGTAAAAGCACTATGATGAAAAGTGTGATATGTTTTCAGGTATCTCCTATACTAATAGAGCCACATGCTCACCGGTTTGCCACATGATGTAGGCCTATGGACTGAACAAGAAACCACCAAAAATTTTAACCAGTCATCGTTCTCACAACACTGAGGACCAGTCATTCGAAATGACTTCTCCATGCATTTTATGCATTGGTAAAAGCACTATGATGAAAAGTGTGATATGTTTTCAGGTATCTCCTATACTAATAGAGCCACATGCTCACCGGTTTGCCACATGATGTAGGCCTATGGACTGAACAAGAAACCACCAAAAATTTTAACCAGTCATCGTTCTCACAACACTGAGGACCAGTCATTCGAAATGACTTCTCCATGCATTTTATGCATTGGTAAAAGCACTATGATGAAAAGTGTGATATGTTTTCAGGTATCTCCTATACTAATAGAGCCACATGCTCACCGGTTTGCCACATGATGTAGGCCTATGGACTGAACAAGAAACCACCAAAAATTTTAACCAGTCATCGTTCTCACAACACTGAGGACCAGTCATTCGAAATGACTTCTCCATGCATTTTATGCATTGGTAAAAGCACTATGATGAAAAGTGTGATATGTTTTCAGGTATCTCCTATACTAATAGAGCCACATGCTCACCGGTTTGCCACATGATGTAGGCCTATGGACTGAACAAGAAACCACCAAAAATTTTAACCAGTCATCGTTCTCACAACACTGAGGACCAGTCATTCGAAATGACTTCTCCATGCATTTTATGCATTGGTAAAAGCACTATGATGAAAAGTGTGATATGTTTTCAGGTATCTCCTATACTAATAGAGCCACATGCTCACCGGTTTGCCACATGATGTAGGCCTATGGACTGAACAAGAAACCACCAAAAATTTTAACCAGTCATCGTTCTCACAACACTGAGGACCAGTCATTCGAAATGACTTCTCCATGCATTTTATGCATTGGTAAAAGCACTATGATGAAAAGTGTGATATGTTTTCAGGTATCTCCTATACTAATAGAGCCACATGCTCACCGGTTTGCCACATGATGTAGGCCTATGGACTGAACAAGAAACCACCAAAAATTTTAACCAGTCATCGTTCTCACAACACTGAGGACCAGTCATTCGAAATGACTTCTCCATGCATTTTATGCATTGGTAAAAGCACTATGATGAAAAGTGTGATATGTTTTCAGGTATCTCCTATACTAATAGAGCCACATGCTCACCGGTTTGCCACATGATGTAGGCCTATGGACTGAACAAGAAACCACCAAAAATTTTAACCAGTCATCGTTCTCACAACACTGAGGACCAGTCATTCGAAATGACTTCTCCATGCATTTTATGCATTGGTAAAAGCACTATGATGAAAAGTGTGATATGTTTTCAGGTATCTCCTATACTAATAGAGCCACATGCTCACCGGTTTGCCACATGATGTAGGCCTATGGACTGAACAAGAAACCACCAAAAATTTTAACCAGTCATCGTTCTCACAACACTGAGGACCAGTCATTCGAAATGACTTCTCCATGCATTTTATGCATTGGTAAAAGCACTATGATGAAAAGTGTGATATGTTTTCAGGTATCTCCTATACTAATAGAGCCACATGCTCACCGGTTTGCCACATGATGTAGGCCTATGGACTGAACAAGAAACCACCAAAAATTTTAACCAGTCATCGTTCTCACAACACTGAGGACCAGTCATTCGAAATGACTTCTCCATGCATTTTATGCATTGGTAAAAGCACTATGATGAAAAGTGTGATATGTTTTCAGGTATCTCCTATACTAATAGAGCCACATGCTCACCGGTTTGCCACATGATGTAGGCCTATGGACTGAACAAGAAACCACCAAAAATTTTAACCAGTCATCGTTCTCACAACACTGAGGACCAGTCACCGAAATGACTTCTCCATGCATTTTATGCATTGGTAAAAGCACTATGATGAAAAGTGTGATATGTTTTTCAGGTATCTCCTATACTAATAGAGCCACATGCTCACCGGTTTGCCACATGATGTAGGCCTATGGACTGAACAAGAAACCACCAAAAATTTTAACCAGTCATCGTTCTCACAACACTGAGGACCAGTCATTCGAAATGACTTCTCCATGCATTTTATGCATTGGTAAAAGCACTATGATGAAAAGTGTGATATGTTTTCAGGTATCTCCTATACTAATAGAGCCACATGCTCACCGGTTTGCACATGATGTAGGCCTATGGACTGAACAAGAAACCACCAAAAATTTTAACCAGTCATCGTTCTCACAACACTGAGGACCAGTCATTCGAAATGACTTCTCCATGCATTTTATGCATTGGCAAAAGCACTATGATGAAAAGTGTGATATGTTTTCAGGTATCTCCTATACTAATAGAGCCACATGCCTCACCGGTTTGCCACATGATGTAGGCCTATGGACTGAACAAGAAACCACCAAAAATTTTAACCAGTCATCGTTCTCACAACACTGAGGACCACTCATCCGAAATGACTTCTCCATGCATTTTATGCATTGGTAAAAGCACTATGATGAAAAGTGTGATATGTTTTCAGGTATCTCCTATACTAATAGAGCCACATGCTCACCGGTTTGCCACATGATGTAGGCCTATGGACTGAACAAGAAACCACCAAAAATTTTAACCAGTCATCGTTCTCACAACACTGAGGACCAGTCATCCGAAATGACTTCTCCATGCATTTTATGCATTGGTAAAAGCACTATGATGAAAAGTGTGATATGTTTTCAGGTATCGTCCTATACTAATAGAGCCACATGCTCACCGGTTTGCCACATGATGTAGGCCTATGGACTGAACAAGAACCACCAAAAATTTTAACCAGTCATCGTTCTCACATCACTGAGGACCAGTCATTCGAAATGACTTCTCCATGCATTTTATGCATTGGTAAAAGCACTATGATAGAAAGTGTGATGTTTTTCAGGTATCTCCTATACTAATAGAGCCACATGCTCACCGGTTTGCCACATGATGTAGGCCTATGGACTGAACAAGAAACCACCAAAAATTTTAACCAGTCATCGTTCTCACAACACTGAGGACCAGTCATTCGAAATGACTTCTCCATGCATTTTATGCATTGGTAAAAGCACTATGATGAAAAGTGTGATATGTTTTCAGGTATCTCCTATACTAATAGAGCCACATGCTCACCGGTTTGCCACATGATGTAGGCCTATGGACTGAACAAGAAACCACCTAAAATTTTAACCAGTCATCGTTCTCACAACACTGAGGACCAGTCATTCGAAATGACTTCTCCATGCATTTTATGCATTGGTAAAAGCACTATGATGAAAAGTGTGATATGTTTTTCAGGTATCTCCTATACTAATAGAGCCACATGCTCACCGGTTTGCCACATGATGTAGGCCTATGGACTGAACAAGAAACCACCAAAAATTTTAACCAGTCATCGTTCTCACAACACTGAGGACCAGTCATTCGAAATGACTTCTCCATGCATTTTATGCATTGGTAAAAGCACTATGATGAAAAGTGTGATATGTTTTCAGGTATCTCCTATACTAATAGAGCCACATGCTCACCGGTTTGCCACATGATGTAGGCCTATGGACTGAACAAGAAACCACCAAAAATTTTAACCAGTCATCGTTCTCACAACACTGAGGACCAGTCATTCGAAATGACTTCTCCATGCATTTTATGCATTGGTAAAAGCACTATGATGAAAAGTGTGATATGTTTTCAGGTATCTCCTATACTAATAGAGCCACATGCTCACCGGTTTGCCACATGATGTAGGCCTATGGACTGAACAAGAAACCACCAAAAATTTTAACCAGTCATCGTTCTCACAACACTGAGGACCAGTCATTCGAAATGACTTCTCCATGCATTTTATGCATTGGTAAAAGCACTATGATGAAAAGTGTGATATGTTTTCAGGTATCTCCTATACTAATAGAGCCACATGCTCACCGGTTTGCCACATGATGTAGGCCTATGGACTGAACAAGAAACCACCAAAAATTTTAACCAGTCATCGTTCTCACAACACTGAGGACCAGTCATTCGAAATGACTTCTCCATGCATTTTATGCATTGGTAAAAGCACTATGATGAAAAGTGTGATATGTTTTCAGGTATCTCCTATACTAATAGAGCCACATGCTCACCGGTTTGCCACATGATGTAGGCCTATGGACTGAACAAGAAACCACCAAAAATTTTAACCAGTCATCGTTCTCACAACACTGAGGACCAGTCATTCGAAATGACTTCTCCATGCATTTTATGCATTGGTAAAAGCACTATGATTGAAAAGTGTGATATGTTTTCAGGTATCTCCTATACTAATAGAGCCACATGCTCACCGGTTTGCCACATGATGTAGGCCTATGGACTGAACAAGAAACCACCAAAAATTTTAACCAGTCATCGTTCTCACAACACTGAGGACCAGTCATTCGAAATGACTTCTCCATGCATTTTATGCATTGGTAAAAGCACTATGATGAAAAGTGTGATATGTTTTCAGGTATCTCCTATACTAATAGAGCCACATGCTCACCGGTTTGCCACATGATGTAGGCCTATGGACTGAACAAGAAACCACCAAAAATTTTAACCAGTCATCGTTCTCACAACACTGAGGACCAGTCATTCGAAATGACTTCTCCATGCATTTTATGCATTGGTAAAAGCACTATGATGAAAAGTGTGATATGTTTTCAGGTATCTCCTATACTAATAGAGCCACATGCTCACCGGTTTGCCACATGATGTAGGCCTATGGACTGAACAAGAAACCACCAAAAATTTTAACCAGTCATCGTTCTCACAACACTGAGGACCAGTCATTCGAAATGACTTCTCCATGCATTTTATGCATTGGTAAAAGCACTATGATGAAAAGTGTGATATGTTTTCAGGTATCTCCTATACTAATAGAGCCACATGCTCACCGGTTTGCCACATGATGTAGGCCTATGGACTGAACAAGAAACCACCAAAAATTTTAACCAGTCATCGTTCTCACAACACTGAGGACCAGTCATTCGAAATGACTTCTCCATGCATTTTATGCATTGGTAAAAGCACTATGATGAAAAGTGTGATATGTTTTCAGGTATCTCCTATACTAATAGAGCCACATGCTCACCGGTTTGCCACATGATGTAGGCCTATGGACTGAACAAGAAACCACCAAAAATTTTAACCAGTCATCGTTCTCACAACACTGAGGACCAGTCATTCGAAATGACTTCTCCATGCATTTTATGCATTGGTAAAAGCACTATGATGAAAAGTGTGATATGTTTTCAGGTATCTCCTATACTAATAGAGCCACATGCTCACCGGTTTGCCACATGATGTAGGCCTATGGACTGAACAAGAAACCACCAAAAATTTTAACCAGTCATCGTTCTCACAACACTGAGGACCAGTCATTCGAAATGACTTCTCCATGCATTTTATGCATTGGTAAAAGCACTATGATGAAAAGTGTGATATGTTTTCAGGTATCTCCTATACTAATAGAGCCACATGCTCACCGGTTTGCCACATGATGTAGGCCTATGGACTGAACAAGAAACCACCAAAAATTTTAACCAGTCATCGTTCTCACAACACTGAGGACCAGTCATTCGAAATGACTTCTCCATGCATTTTATGCATTGGTAAAAGCACTATGATGAAAAGTGTGATATGTTTTCAGGTATCTCCTATACTAATAGAGCCACATGCTCACCGGTTTGCCACATGATGTAGGCCTATGGACTGAACAAGAAACCACCAAAAATTTTAACCAGTCATCGTTCTCACAACACTGAGGACCAGTCATTCGAAATGACTTCTCCATGCATTTTATGCATTGGTAAAAGCACTATGATGAAAAGTGTGATATGTTTTCAGGTATCTCCTATACTAATAGAGCCACATGCTCACCGGTTTGCCACATGATGTAGGCCTATGGACTGAACAAGAAACCACCAAAAATTTTAACCAGTCATCGTTCTCACAACACTGAGGACCAGTCATTCGAAATGACTTCTCCATGCATTTTATGCATTGGTAAAAGCACTATGATGAAAAGTGTGATATGTTGTCAGGTATCTCCTATACTAATAGAGCCACATGCTCACCGGTTTGCCACATGATGTAGGCCTATGGACTGAACAAGAAACCACCAAAAATTTTAACCAGTCATCGTTCTCACAACACTGAGGACCAGTCATTCGAAATGACTTCTCCATGCATTTTATGCATTGGTAAAAGCACTATGATGAAAAGTGTGATATGTTTTCAGGTATCTCCTATACTAATAGAGCCACATGCTCACCGGTTTGCCACATGATGTAGGCCTATGGACTGAACAAGAAACCACCAAAAATTTTAACCAGTCATCGTTCTCACAACACTGAGGACCAGTCATTCGAAATGACTTCTCCATGCATTTTATGCATTGGTAAAAGCACTATGATGAAAAGTGTGATATGTTTTCAGGTATCTCCTATACTAATAGAGCCACATGCTCACCGGTTTGCCACATGATGTAGGCCTATGGACTGAACAAGAAACCACCAAAAATTTTAACCAGTCATCGTTCTCACAACACTGAGGACCAGTCATTCGAAATGACTTCTCCATGCATTTTATGCATTGGTAAAAGCACTATGATGAAAAGTGTGATATGTTTTCAGGTATCTCCTATACTAATAGAGCCACATGCTCACCGGTTTGCCACATGATGTAGGCCTATGGACTGAACAAGAAACCACCAAAAATTTTAACCAGTCATCGTTCTCACAACACTGAGGACCAGTCATTCGAAATGACTTCTCCATGCATTTTATGCATTGGTAAAAGCACTATGATGAAAAGTGTGATATGTTTTCAGGTATCTCCTATACTAATAGAGCCACATGCTCACCGGTTTGCCACATGATGTAGGCCTATGGACTGAACAAGAAACCATCAAAAATTTTAACCAGTCATCGTTCTCACAACACTGAGGACCAGTCATTCGAAATGACTTCTCCATGCATTTTATGCATTGGTAAAAGCACTATGATTGAAAAGTGTGATATGTTTTCAGGTATCTCCTATACTAATAGAGCCACATGCTCACCGGTTTGCCACATGATGTAGGCCTATGGACTGAACAAGAAACCACCAAAAATTTTAACCAGTCATCGTTCTCACAACACTGAGGACCAGTCATTCGAAATGACTTCTCCATGCATTTTATGCATTGGTAAAAGCACTATGATGAAAAGTGTGATATGTTTTCAGGTATCTCCTATACTAATAGAGCCACATGCTCACCGGTTTGCCATATGATGTAGGCCTATGGACTGAACAAGAAACCACCAAAAATTTTAACCAGTCATCGTTCTCACAACACTGAGGACCAGTCATTCGAAATGTCTTCTCCATGCATTTTATGCATTGGTAAAAGCACTATGATGAAAAGTGTGATATGTTTTCAGGTATCTCCTATACTAATAGAGCCACATGCTCACGGGTTTGCCATATGATGTAGGCCTATGGACTGAACAAGAAACCACCAAAAATTTTAACCAGTCATCGTTCTCACAACACTGAGGACCAGTCATTCGAAATGACTTCTCCATGCATTTTATGCATTGGTAAAAGCACTATGATGAAAAGTGTGATGTTTTCAGGTATCTCCTATACTAATAGAGCCACATGCTCACCGGTTTGCCACATGATGTAGGCCTATGGACTGAACAAGAAACCACCAAAAATTTTAACCAGTCATCGTTCTCACAACACTGAGGACCAGTCATTCGAAATGACTTCTCCATGCATTTTATGCATTGGTAAATGCACTATGATGAAAAGTGTGATATGTTTTCAGGTATCTCCTATACTAATAGAGCCACATGCTCACCGGTTTGCCACATGATGTAGGCCTATGGACTGAACAAGAAACCACCAAAAATTTTAACCAGTCATCGTTCTCACAACACTGAGGACCAGTCATCCGAAATGACTTCTCCATGCATTTTATGCATTGGTAAAAGCACTATGATGAAAAGTGTGATATGTTTTCAGGTATCTCCTATACTAATAGAGCCACATGCTCACCGGTTTGCCATATGATGTAGGCCTATGGACTGAACAAGAAACCACCAAAAATTTTAACCAGTCATCGTTCTCACAACACTGAGGACCAGTCATTCGAAATGTCTTCTCCATGCATTTTATGCATTGGTAAAAGCACTATGATGAAAAGTGTGATATGTTTTCAGGTATCTCCTATACTAATAGAGCCACATGCTCACCGGTTTGCCATATGATGTAGGCCTATGGACTGAACAAGAAACCACCAAAAATTTTAACCAGTCATCGTTCTCACAACACTGAGGACCAGTCATTCGAAATGACTTCTCCATGCATTTTATGCATTGGTAAAAGCACTATGATGAAAAGTGTGATGTTTTCAGGTATCTCCTATACTAATAGAGCCACATGCTCACCGGTTTGCCACATGATGTAGGCCTATGGACTGAACAAGAAACCACCAAAAATTTTAACCAGTCATCGTTCTCACAACACTGAGGACCAGTCATTCGAAATGACTTCTCCATGCATTTTATGCATTGGTAAAAGCACTATGATGAAAAGTGTGATATGTTTTCAGGTATCTCCTATACTAATAGAGCCACATGCTCACCGGTTTGCCACATGATGTAGGCCTATGGACTGAACAAGAAACCACCAAAAATTTTAACCAGTCATCGTTCTCACAACACTGAGGACCAGTCATCCGAAATGACTTCTCCATGCATTTTATGCATTGGTAAAAGCACTATGATGAAAAGTGTGATATGTTTTCAGGTATCTCCTATACTAATAGAGCCACATGCTCACCGGTTTGCCACATGATGTAGGCCTATGGACTGAACAAGAAACCACCAAAAATTTTAACCAGTCATCGTTCTCACAACACTGAGGACCAGTCATTCGAAATGACTTCTCCATGCATTTTATGCATTGGTAAAAGCACTATGATGAAAAGTGTGATATGTTTTCAGGTATCTCCTATACTAATAGAGCCACATGCTCACCGGTTTGCCACATGATGTAGGCCTATGGACTGAACAAGAAACCACCAAAAATTTTAACCAGTCATCGTTCTCACAACACTGAGGACCAGTCATTCGAAATGACTTCTCCATGCATTTTATGCATTGGTAAAAGCACTATGATGAAAAGTGTGATATGTTTTCAGGTATCTCCTATACTAATAGAGCCACATGCTCACCGGTTTGCCACATGATGTAGGCCTATGGACTGAACAAGAAACCACCAAAAATTTTAACCAGTCATCGTTCTCACAACACTGAGGACCAGTCATCCGAAATGACTTCTCCATGCATTTTATGCATTGGTAAAAGCACTATGATGAAAAGTGTGATATGTTTTCAGTTATCTCCTATACTAATAGAGCCACATGCTCACCGGTTTGCCACATGATGTAGGCCTATGGACTGAACAAGAAACCACCAAAAATTTTAACCAGTCATCGTTCTCACAACACTGAGGACCAGTCATCCGAAATGACTTCTCCAAGCATTTTATGCATTGGTAAAAGCACTATGATGAAAAGTGTGATATGTTTTCAGGTATCTCCTATACTAATAGAGCCACATGCTCACCGGTTTGCCACATGATGTAGGCCTATGGACTGAACAAGAAACCACCAAAAATTTTAACCAGTCATCGTTCTCACAACACTGAGGACCAGTCATTCGAAATGACTTCTCCATGCATTTTATGCATTGGTAAAAGCACTATGATGAAAAGTGTGATATGTTTTCAGGTATCTCCTATACTAATAGAGCCACATGCTCACCGGTTTGCCACATGATGTAGGCCTATGGACTGAACAAGAAACCACCAAAAATTTTAACCAGTCATCGTTCTCACAACACTGAGGACCAGTCATTCGAAATGACTTCTCCATGCATTTTATGCATTGGTAAAAGCACTATGATGAAAAGTGTGATATGTTTTCAGGTATCTCCTATACTAATAGAGCCACATGCTCACCGGTTTGCCACATGATGTAGGCCTATGGACTGAACAAGAAACCACCAAAAATTTTAACCAGTCATCGTTCTCACAACACTGAGGACCAGTCATCCGAAATGACTTCTCCATGCATTTTATGCATTGGTAAAAGCACTATGATGAAAAGTGTGATATGTTTTCAGGTATCTCCTATACTAATAGAGCCACATGCTCACCGGTTTGCCACATGATGTAGGCCTATGGACTGAACAAGAAACCACCAAAAATTTTAACCAGTCATCGTTCTCACAACACTGAGGACCAGTCATTCGAAATGACTTCTCCATGCATTTTATGCATTGGTAAAAGCACTATGATGAAAAGTGTGATATGTTTTCAGGTTTCTCCTATACTAATAGAGCCACATGCTCACCGGTTTGCCACATGATGTAGGCCTATGGACTGAACAAGAAACCACCAAAAATTTTAACCAGTCATCGTTCTCACAACACTGAGGACCAGTCATTCGAAATGACTTCTCCATGCATTTTATGCATTGGTAAAAGCACTATGATGAAAAGTGTGATATGTTTTCAGGTATCTCCTATACTAATAGAGCCACATGCTCACCGGTTTGCCACATGATGTAGGCCTATGGACTGAACAAGAAACCACCAAAAATTTTAACCAGTCATCGTTCTCACAACACTGAGGACCAGTCATCCGAAATGACTTCTCCATGCATTTTATGCATTGGTAAAAGCACTATGATGAAAAGTGTGATATGTTTTCAGGTATCTCCTATACTAATAGAGCCACATGCTCACCGGTTTGCCACATGATGTAGGCCTATGGACTGAACAAGAAACCACCAAAAATTTTAACCAGTCATCGTTCTCACAACACTGAGGACCAGTCATTCGAAATGACTTCTCCATGCATTTTATGCATTGGTAAAAGCACTATGATGAAAAGTGTGATATGTTTTCAGGTATCTCCTATACTAATAGAGCCACATGCTCACCGGTTTGCCACATGATGTAGGCCTATGGACTGAACAAGAAACCACCAAAAATTTTAACCAGTCATCGTTCTCACAACACTGAGGACCAGTCATTTGAAATGACTTCTCCATGCATTTTATGCATTGGCAAAAGCACTATGATGAAAAGTGTGATATGTTTTCAGGTATCTCCTATACTAATAGAGCCACATGCTCACCGGTTTGCCACATGATGTAGGCCTATGGACTGAACAAGAAACCACCAAAAATTTTAACCAGTCATCGTTCTCACAACACTGAGGACCAGTCATCCGAAATGACTTCTCCATGCATTTTATGCATTGGTAAAAGCACTATGATGAAAAGTGTGATATGTTTTCAGGTATCTCCTATACTAATAGAGCCACATGCTCACCGGTTTGCCACATGATGTAGGCCTATGGACTGAACAAGAAACCACCAAAAATTTTAACCAGTCATCGTTCTCACAACACTGAGGACCAGTCATCCGAAATGACTTCTCCATGCATTTTATGCATTGGTAAAAGCACTATGATGAAAAGTGTGATATGTTTTCAGGTATCTCCTATACTAATAGAGCCACATGCTCACCGGTTTGCCACATGATGTAGGCCTATGGACTGAACAAGAAACCACCAAAAATTTTAACCAGTCATTGTTCTCACAACACTGAGGACCAGTCATTCGAAATGACTTCTCCATGCATTTTATGCATTGGTAAAAGCACTATGATGAAAAGTGTGATATGTTTTCAGGTATCTCCTATACTAATAGAGCCACATGCTCACCGGTTTGCCACATGATGTAGGCCTATGGACTGAACAAGAAACCACCAAAAATTTTAACCAGTCATCGTTCTCACAACACTGAGGACCAGTCATTCGAAATGACTTCTCCATGCATTTTATGCATTGGTAAAAGCACTATGATGAAAAGTGTGATATGTTTTCAGGTATCTCCTATACTAATAGAGCCACATGCTCACCGGTTTGCCACATGATGTAGGCCTATGGACTGAACAAGAAACCACCAAAAATTTTAACCAGTCATCGTTCTCACAACACTGAGGACCAGTCATTCGAAATGACTTCTCCATGCATTTTATGCATTGGTAAAAGCACTATGATGAAAAGTGTGATATGTTTTCAGGTATCTCCTATACTAATAGAGCCACATGCTCACCGGTTTGCCACATGATGTAGGCCTATGGACTGAACAAGAAACCACCAAAAATTTTAACCAGTCATCGTTCTCACAACACTGAGGACCAGCCATTCGAAATGACTTCTCCATGCATTTTATGCATTGGTAAAAGCACTATGATGAAAAGTGTGATATGTTTTCAGGTATCTCCTATACTAATATAGCCACATGCTCACCGGTTTGCCACATGATGTAGGCCTATGGACTGAACAAGAAACCACCAAAAATTTTAACCAGTCATCGTTCTCACAACACTGAGGACCAGTCATTCGAAATGACTTCTCCATGCATTTTATGCATTGGTAAAAGCACTATGATGAAAAGTGTGATATGTTTTCAGGTATCTCCTATACTAATAGAGCCACATGCTCACCGGTTTGCCACATGATGTAGGCCTATGGACTGAACAAGAAACCACCAAAAATTTTAACCAGTCATCGTTCTCACAACACTGAGGACCAGTCATTCGAAATGACTTCTCCATGCATTTTATGCATTGGTAAAAGCACTATGATGAAAAGTGTGATATGTTTTCAGGTATCTCCTATACTAATAGAGCCACATGCTCACCGGTTTGCCACATGATGTAGGCCTATGGACTGAACAAGAAACCACCAAAAATTTTAACCAGTCATCGTTCTCACAACACTGAGGACCAGTCATTCGAAATGACTTCATGCATTTTATGCATTTATAAAAGCACTATGATGAAAAGTGTGATATGTTTTCAGGTATCTCCTATACTAATAGAGCCACATGCTCACCGGTTTGCCACATGATGTAGGCCTATGGACTGAACAAGAAACCACCAAAAATTTTAACCAGTCATCGTTCTCACAACACTGAGGACCAGTCATTCGAAATGACTTCTCCATGCATTTTATGCATTGGTAAAAGCACTATGATGAAAAGTGTGATATGTTTTCAGGTATCTCCTATACTAATAGAGCCACATGCTCACCGGTTTGCCATATGATGTAGGCCTATGGACTGAACAAGAAACCACCAAAAATTTTAACCAGTCATCGTTCTCACAACACTGAGGACTAGGGTTGAGCGAAACGGGTCGAACATTTTCAAAAGTCGCCGACTTTTGGCTAAGTCGGGGTTTCATGAAACCCGATCCGACCCCTGTGCGGGGTCGGCCATGCGGTACGCGACTTTCGCGCCAAAGTCGCGTTTCAATGACGCGAAAAGCGCCATTTCTCAGCCAATGAAGGTAAACGCAGAGTGTGGGCAGCGTGATGACATAGGTCCTGGTCCCCACCATCTTAGAGAAGGGCATTGCAGTGATTGGCTTGCTGTCTGCGACGTCACAGGGGCTATAAAGAGGCGTTCCCGCCGACCGCCATCTTACTGCTGCTGATCTGAGCTTAGGGAGAGGTTGCTGCCGCTTTGTCAGAAGCAGGGATAGCGTTAGGCAGGGTCCATTAACCACAAAACCGCTTGTGCTGCAGCGATTTGCACTGTCCAACACCACCCTCGGTGTGCAGGGACAGTGGAAGTTTTTTTTTTTTTTTTTTTCCCCTCAGCGCTGTAGCTCATTGGGCTGCCCTAGAAGGCTCCCTGATAGCTGCATTGCTGTGTGTACGCCGCTGTGCAAACCAACTGCTTTTTTCAAAGCACAAATCCTCTTGTTCCTTCCTTTCTGCACAGCTATCTTTTTTGTTTGTCCACACTTTTTATTTCATTTGTGCATCAGTCCACTCCTTATTGCTGCCTGCCATACCTGGCTGAGATTACTGCAGGCAGGGAGATAGTAGCTGCCTGCCATACCTGGCTGAGATTACTGCAGGCAGGGAGATAGTAATTGTAGGACATTCCCTGTTTTTTTTTTTTTTTTTTTTTTGGTGGGAGATTAAGATTGGCAATTTGGCATTTCTGCTAGAGTGCCATCCCTGTGTGTGCCATCTCTCTCACATAGTGGGCCATAGAAAGCCTTTTCATTTTTCTGTATTTTTTTTTGTGGGGTGTATAAATTCTCCCTGATAAAAATACAGTGGGAGATTAATATTGGCCTTTGGGCTTGTGTGCCAGTCCTGAGTGTGCCATCTCTCTCACAAATAGTGGGCCATAGAAAGCCTATTTTATTTTTTTTGGGGTTTTATAAATTCTCCCTGAAAAAAAGGGAGATTAATATTGGCCTCTGGGCTTGTGTGCCAGTCCTGAGCGTGCCATCTGTGCCAGCCCTAGGCGTGCCATCTCTCTCACAAATAGTGGGCCATAGAAAGCCTATTTATTTTTTTTTTTGGTTTTATAAATTCTCCCTGAAAAAAAGGGAGATTAATATTGGCCTCTGGGCTTGTGTGCCAGTCCTGAGCGTGCCATCTGTGCCAGCCCTGAGCGTGCCATCTCTCTCACAAATAGTGGGCCATAGAAAGCCTATTTAATTTTTTTTTTTGTTTTATAAATTTTCCCTGAAAAAAGGGAGATTAATATTGGCCTCTGGGCTTGTGTGCCAGTTGTGAGCGTGCCATCTGTGCCAGTCCTGAGCGTGCCATCTCTCTCACAAATAGTGGGCCATAGAAAGCCTATTTAAATATTTTTTTGGTTTTATAAATTCTCCCAGAAAAAAAGGGAGATTAATATTGGCCTCTGGGCTTCTGTGCCAGTCCTGAGCGTGCCATCTGTGCCAGTCCTGAGCGTCCCATCTCTCTCACAAATAGTGGGCCATAGAAAGCCTATTTTATTTTTTTTTTGGGTTTTAGAAATTCTCCCTGAAAAAAGGGAGATTAATATTGGCCTCTGGGCTTGTGTGCCAGTTGTGAGCGTGCCATCTGTGCCAGTCCTGAGCGTGCCATCTCTCTCACAAATAGTGGGCCATAGAAAGCCTATTTAAATATTTTTTTGGTTTTATAAATTCTCCCAGAAAAAAAGGGAGATTAATATTGGCCTCTGGGCTTCTGTGCCAGTCCTGAGCGTGCCATCTGTGCCAGTCCTGAGCGTCCCATCTCTCTCACAAATAGTGGGCCATAGAAAGCCTATTTTATTTTTTTTGGGGGTTTTATAAATTCTCCCTGAAAAAAAGGGAGATTAATATTGGCCTCTGGGCTTGTGTGCCAGTCCTGAGCGTGCCATCTGTGCCAGCCCTGAGCGTGCCATCTCTCTCACAAATAGTGGGCCATAGAAAGCCTATTTAATTTTTTTGTTTGTTTTATCAATTTTCCCTGAAAAAAGGGAGATTAATATTGGCCTCTGGGCTTGTGTGCCAGTTGTGAGCGTGCCATCTGTGCCAGTCCTGAGCGTGCCATCTCTCTCACAAATAGTGGGCCATAGAAAGCCTATTTAAATATTTTTTTGGTTTTATAAATTCTCCCAGAAAAAAAGGGAGATTAATATTGGCCTCTGGGCTTCTGTGCCAGTCCTGAGCGTGCCATCTGTGCCAGTCCTGAGCGTCCCATCTCTCTCACAAATAGTGGGCCATAGAAAGCCTATTTTATTTTTTTTTTGGGTTTTAGAAATTCTCCCTGAAAAAAGGGAGATTAATATTGGCCTCTGGGCTTGTGTGCCAGTTGTGAGCGTGCCATCTGTGCCAGTCCTGAGCGTGCCATCTCTCTCACAAATAGTGGGCCATAGAAAGCCTATTTAAATATTTTTTTGGTTTTATAAATTCTCCCAGAAAAAAAGGGAGATTAATATTGGCCTCTGGGCTTCTGTGCCAGTCCTGAGCGTGCCATCTGTGCCAGTCCTGAGCGTCCCATCTCTCTCACAAATAGTGGGCCATAGAAAGCCTATTTTATTTTTTTTGGGGGTTTTATAAATTCTCCCTGAAAAAAAGGGAGATTAATATTGGCCTCTGGGCTTGTGTGCCAGTCCTGAGCGTGCCATCTGTGCCAGCCCTGAGCGTGCCATCTCTCTCACAAATAGTGGGCCATAGAAAGCCTATTTAATTTTTTTGTTTGTTTTATCAATTTTCCCTGAAAAAAGGGAGATTAATATTGGCCTCTGGGCTTGTGTGCCAGTTGTGAGCGTGCCATCTGTGCCAGTCCTGAGCGTGCCATCTCTCTCACAAATAGTGGGCCATAGAAAGCCTATTTAAATATTTTTTTGGTTTTATAAATTCTCCCAGAAAAAAAGGGAGATTAATATTGGCCTCTGGGCTTGTGTGCCAGTCCTGAGCGTGCCATCTGTGCCAGTCCTGAGCGTCCCATCTCTCTCACAAATAGTGGGCCATAGAAAGCCTATTTTATTTTTTTTTTGGGTTTTAGAAATTCTCCCTGGAAAAAAAAAGGGAGATTAATATTGCCCTTTGGGCTTGTGTGCCAGTACTAAGCGTTTTATCTCTCTCTCTCTCTCTCAGTCAGTGGGCCATAGAACGCCTATTTTTGGTTTTATTTGTTTTCTAAATTCTCCCTGAAAAAATCATTTTATTTTATTTGGTTTCTAAATTCTTCCTGATAAAATCATATTTTTTTTATTATTTTTATTTCTAAAGTCTCCCTGAAAAAAAAAAAAAAAAAACAACCAAAAAAACAGTGGGAGATTAATATTGGCCTTTCTGCTTGTGTGCCAGTCTTGACTCCTGGGTGTGCCATCTCTCTCTCTCTCTCTCTCTCTCTCCAATTGTGGTCCATAGAAAGCCTATATTTTTTTTCCTTGATTTGGGTTCTAAAATCTACCAGAGAAAATAACTACATCAATCATTGGTAGAAAAATATTGGCCTCTGGGTTTGTGTGCCACTCCTGACTCCTGTGTGCGTCATCTCTCAGTCAGTGGGCCATAGAACGCCTATTTTTGGTTTTATTTGTTTTCTAAATTCTCCCTGAAAAAATCATTTTATTTTATTTGGTTTCTAAATTCTTCCTGATAAAATCATATTTTTTTTATTATTTTTATTTCTAAAGTCTCCCTGAAAAAAAAAAAAAAAAAACAACCAAAAAAACAGTGGGAGATTAATATTGGCCTTTCTGCTTGTGTGCCAGTCTTGACTCCTGGGTGTGCCATCTCTCTCTCTCTCTCTCTCTCTCTCTCTCTCTCCAATTGTGGTCCATAGAAAGCCTATATTTTTTTTCCTTGATTTGGGTTCTAAAATCTACCAGAGAAAATAACTACATCAATCATTGGTAGAAAAATATTGGCCTCTGGGTTTGTGTGCCACTCCTGACTCCTGTGTGCGTCATCTCTCAGTCAGTGGGCCATAGAACGCCTATTTTTGTTTTTATTTGTTTTATAAATTCTCCCTGAAAAAATCATTTTATTTTATTTGGTTTCTAAATTCTTCCTGATAAAATCATATTTTTTTTATTATTTTTTTTTCTAAAGTCTCCCTGAAAAAAAAAAAAAAAAAAAAAAAACAGTGGGAGATTAATATTGGCCTTTCTGCTTGTGTGCCAGTCTTGACTCCTGGGTGTGCCATCTCTCTCTCTCTCTCTCTCTCTCCAATTGTGGTCCATAGAAAGCCTACATTTTTTTTCCTTGATTTGGGTTCCAAAATCTACCAGAGAAAATAACTCCATCAATCATTGGTAGAAAAATATTGGCCTCTGGGCTTGTGTGCCACTCCTGATTCCTGTGTGCGTCATCTCTCACTCAGTGGCCCATAGAAAGCATATAGTTTGTTACATTTGTTTTCTAAATTCTCCCTGCAAAAATCTATTTTTTTTTTTTGGGGGGGTTTCTAAAGTGTTCCTGAAAAAAATAAAAATAAAAAAAAAATAATAGTGTGACATTAATATTAACATTTGTGCTTCAGTGACAGTCCTGCGTGTGGGGCATCTCTCTAATTTGCAGCCACCAAAAAAAGAGTGTGTAACATTGGGCCTGATTTTCGCTGTGGTCTCACCAACCTGTAAAGGGGTAGCTAAATCATACTGAAGTTATAGCTCACCGTGTAAGTTGTGTGACTGCAACAAATAACGTTAGTTTGGTTACGTTTTTAAAACAATGAGGAAGTCTAGTGGAAGAGGTCGTGGCCGGGGGCGTTCATTGTCAGCTGGTAATGAGGGTAGTGGTAGTGGTGGAGCATCAGGTGGTCGTGGGGGAAAAAATATTGCACCTAAGTCTGGAGCTGTGGAGCCAGGTTCGTCGTCCGGCTACACAAGGCCTCGAACGCTCCCTTTTCTGGGATTAGGAAAACCGCTTTTAAAGCCGGAGCAGCAAGAGCAAGTTTTGGCTTATCTTGCTGACTCAGCCTCTAGCTCTTTTGCCTCATCTCGTGAAACTGGTAAAAGTAAAAGCAGCGCGTCGTTAGTGGATGTTCACGGTCAGGGACAAGTCACTTCCTTGTCCTCTTCAGCAAAAACAACAACAGAGAAGAATGCAGCAGGCGACACAACGGGTTACTCCATGGAGCTCTTTACACATACCGTCCCTGGCTTAGAAAGTGAAGCAGTTAACAGTCCATGCCCATTACAAATTGAATCTGACATGGAGTGCACTGACGCACAGCCACAGCCAGACTACTATGCTGGTCCTTTGACTCAGACCACAACATTGCCCTCGCAGGGTGCTGATCAAGAATCAGACCCTGATGAGACTATGTTGCCCCATCACGAACGCTATACCACCGAACGACACGGTGACACAGACGAAGTTGCGCAGGAGGTACAAGAAGAGTTATTAGATGACCCAGTTCTTGACCCCGATTGGCAGCCATTGGGGGAACAGGGTGCAGGCGGCAGCAGTTCTGAAGCAGAGGAGGAGGAGGGGCCGCAGCAGGCATCAACATCGCCACAGGTTCCATCTGCCGGGCCCGTATCTTGCCCAAAACGCGTGGCAAAGCCAAAACCTGGTGGAGGACAGCGTGGCCATCCGGTTAAAGCTCAGTCTGCAATGCCTGAAAAGGTATCCGATGCTAGAAAGAGTGCAGTCTGGCATTTTTTTAAACAACATCCAATTGATCAGCGCAAAGTCATCTGTCAAAAATGTTCTACTTCCTTAAGCAGAGGTCAGAATCTGAAAAGTCTCAATACTAGTTGCATGCATAGACATTTAACCACCATGCATTTGAAAGCTTGGACTAACTACCAAACGTCCCTTAAGGTTGTTGCACCCTCGGCCAATGAAGCTAGTCATCAACGCAACATCCCTTCCGGCAGTGTAGGACCACCATTTAGCGCACCACCTGCTGTATCTGTGCAGGTATCTTTGCCAGGCCAAAGCAGTCAGGGTCAGGGAATCACCAGTTTCGTAGTAGGAAACACTGCATCTAGGGCACCGGCGGCAACAATACCATCTCCCACCGTCTCTCAGTCTGCCATGTCCACCGGCACCCCCGCTAGTTCCACGATCTCCAGCTCTCCAGTCCAGCTCACCCTACATGAGACTATGGTTAGAAAAAGGAAATACTTAGCCTCGCATCCGCGTACACAGGGTTTGAACGCCCACATAGCTAGACTAATCTCGTTAGAGATGATGCCCTACCGGTTAGTTGAAAGCGAAGCTTTCAAAGACCTGATGGACTACGCTGTACCACGCTACGAGCTACCCAGTCGACACTTTTTTTCCAGAAAAGCCATCCCAGCCCTCCACCAGCATGTTAAAGAGCGCATCGTCCATGCACTCAGGCAATCTGTGAGCACAAAGGTGCACCTGACAACAGATGCATGGACCAGTAGGCATGGCCAGGGACGTTACGTGTCCATCACGGCACACTGGGTAAATGTGGTGGATTCAGGGTCCACAGGGGACAGCAAGTTTGGGACAGTTCTGCCTAGCCCACGGTCTAGTAAACAGTTGTCTGTAGCCGTTCGCACCCCCTCCTCCTCCTCCTCCTCGTCCTCCTGCAGAAGCAAGAGCTCGTCCACAGACCGCAGTCGCACAAACACTCCATCCGCACCTGCCACTGTTGCACACCAGGTCTCCCATTATGGGGCAGCTACTGGCATACGTCAGCAGGCTGTATTGGCTATGAAGTGTTTGGGCGACAATAGACACACCGCAGAAGTTCTGTCCGAGTTCTTGCAGCAAGAAACGCAGTCGTGGCTGGGCACTGTAGATCTTGAGGCAGGCAAGGTAGTGAGTGATAACGGAAGGAATTTCATGGCTGCCATCTCCCTTTCCCAACTGAAACACATTCCTTGCCTGGCTCACACCTTAAACCTGGTGGTGCAGTGCTTCCTGAAAAGTTATCCGGGGTTATCCGACCTGCTCCTCAAAGTGCGTGGACTTTGCGCACATATCCGCCGTTCGCCTGTACACTCCAGCCGTATGCAGACCTATCAGCGTTCTTTGAACCTTCCCCAGCATCGCCTAATCATAGACGTTGCAACAAGGTGGAACTCAACACTGCACATGCTTCAGAGACTGTGCGAACAGAGGCGGGCTGTTATGTTTTTGTGGGAGGATACACATACACGGGCAGGCAGTAGGATGGCAGACATGGAGTTGTCAGGTGTGCAGTGGTCGAAGATTCAAGACATGTGTCAAGTCCTTCAGTGTTTTGAGGAATGCACACGGCTGGTTAGTGCAGACAACGCCATAATAAGCATGAGCATCCCCCTAATGCGTCTGCTGATGCAAAGTTTGACGCACATAAAGGATCAGGCGTCTGCACCAGAGGAAGAGGAAAGCCTTGATGACAGTCAGCGATTGTCTGGTCAGGGCAGTGTACATGACGAGGTACCGGGCGAAGAGGAGGTGGAGGATGAGGAGGATGATGGGGATGAGTATATTTTTAATGAGGAAGCTTTCCCGGGGGCACGGGAAATTGGTGGCGTGGCAAGGCCGGGTTCTGGTTTTTTGAGGGACACAAGTGACGTAGATTTGCCTGCAACTGCCCCTCAACCAAGCACAACCGCAGATTTGACAACGGGAACTTTGGCCCACATGGCGGATTATGCCTTGCGTATCCTCAAAAGGGACACACGCATTACAAAAATGATGAACGATGACGATTACTGGTTGGCCTGCCTCCTTGATCCTCGCTATAAAGGCAAATTGCAAAATATTATGCCACATGAGAACTTGGAACTAATATTAGCAACAAAACAATCAACTCTTGTTGACCGTTTGCTTCTGGCATTCCCTGCACACAGCGCCCGTGATCGTTCTCACACGAGCTCCAGGGGCCAGCAGACCAGAGGTGTTAGAGGGGCAGAAATCAGAAGTGGCGTTGGACAGAGGGGTTTTCTGACCAGGTTGTGGAGTGATTTTTCTATGACCGCAGACAGGACAGGTACTGCAGCATCAATTCAAAGTGACAGGAGACAACATTTGTCCAGTATGGTTACAAACTATTTTTCATCCCTTATCGACGTTCTCCCTCAACCGTCATTCCCATTTGATTACTGGGCATCCAAATTAGACACCTGGCCAGAATTGGCAGAATATGCATTGCAGGAGCTTGCTTGCCCGGCAGCTAGTGTCCTATCAGAAAGAGTATTCAGTGCTGCAGGTTCAATACTAACAGAAAAAAGGACTCGTCTGGCTACCCAAAATGTAGATGATCTAACCTTCATTAAAATGAACCACAACTGGATTTCAAAATCTTTTGCCCCACCCTGCCCGGCTGACACCTAGCTTTCCTATGAAAAGGTCTTGCCTGTGGACTATTCTGAATGACTTTTCCAATCTCGTAATTTTCTTCACCTGATTGTCCAGCATACGACATGTTTCCACCTCACGAAATGGCCAAACTCCCCACACGGGGCCGTGCTATCGCCACTTTGCGCTTGGACCCTTGAGAGTGCTGTTTGTCTGAAGAGGTGGGTGTGGCCGCTTTTGGTCGACGGCACTGCCACTGGGTCCCTCATAGTACAATAAAGTGTCTCTGGCGGTGGTGGTGCGCACCCAACGTCAGACACACCGTTGTAATATGAGGGGCCCTGTGCCTGTACCGCCGGCCACAAGACAGTTCCCCCCCCCAGCTCAAACAGTGCTCTACCACTAGCAAAATTATCTCTCACAGCTTCACCAATGTGTAGTCTAGCCGCTGACATCCTTCAATGCCTGGCACTGACAATACCATTGTTTTGACATTTTTGTTATGTTAGGCCTTCGAAGCCTGTCTGCGGTCCCTTCTTTCTACAACTACTACACTGACCAGGCCACTGCTGGCCGTGTTACCCTGGAACCAATTTAAAAGTGCCTACAGTCAGCCCAATTTTGTTATGTTAGGCCTTCGAAGACTGTCTGCCGTCACTCCTTCCACTAGACTTCCACTGACCATACACTGCTGCCCATGTACCCCTGGAACCAATTTAAAGTGCCTACAGCCAGCCCAATTTTGTTATGTTAGGCCTTCGAAGCCTGTCTGCGGTCACTCCTTCCACTAGACTTCCACTGACCAGACCACTGCTGCCCGTGTACCCCTGGAACCAATTTAAAAGTGCCTACAGCCAGCCCAAGTTTGTTATGTTAGGCCTTGGAAGCCTGTCTGCGGTCACTCCTTCCACTAGACTTCCACTGACCAGACCACTGCTGCCCGTGTACCCCTGGAACCAATTTAAAAGTGCCTACAGCCAGCCCAAGTTTGTTATGTTAGGCCTTGGAAGCCTGTCTGCGGTCACTCCTTCCACTAGACTTCCACTGACCAGACCACTGCTGCCCGTGTACCCCTGGAACCAATTTAAAAGTGCCTACAGCCAGCCCAAGTTTGTTATGTTAGGCCTTCTAAGCCTGTCTGCGGTCCATTCTTTCAACTACTACTACACTGACCAGGTCACTGCTGCCCGTGTACCCCTGGAACCAATTTAAAATTGCCTACAGCCAGCCCAATTTTTTTATTTTAGGCCTTCGATGCCTGTCTGCGGTCCATTCTTTCAACTACTACTACACTGACCAGGTCACTGCTGTCCGTGTACCCCTGGAACCAATTTAAAATTGCCTACAGCCATGTGTTATTATTTTAGGCCTTCGATGCCTGTCTGCGGTCACTCCTTCCACTAGGCCTCCACTGACCACACCACTGCTGTCCGTGTACCCCTGGAACCAATTTAAAATTGCCTACAGCCAGCCCAATTTTTTTATTTTAGGCCTTCGATGCCTGTCTGCGGTCCATTCTTTCAACTACTACTACACTGACCAGGTCACTGCTGCCCGTGTACCCCTGGAACCAATTTAAAATTGCCTACAGCCATGTGTTATTATTTTAGGCATTCGATGCCTGTCTGCGGTCCATTTTTTCAACTACTACTACACTGACCAGGTCACTGCTGCCCGTGTACCCCGGGAACCAATTTAAAATTGCCTACAGCCATGTGTTATTATTTTAGGCATTCGATGCCTGTCTGCGGTCCATTTTTTCAACTACTACTACACTGACCAGGTCACTGCTGCCCGTGTACCCCTGGAACCAATTTAAAATTGCCTACAGCCATGTGTTATTATTTTAGGCCTTCGATGCCTGTCTGCGGTCACTCCTTCCACTAGGCCTCCACTGACCACACCACTGCTGTCCGTGTACCCCTGGAACCAATTTAAAATTGCCTACAGCCATGTGTTATTATTTTAGGCATTCGATGCCTGTCTGCGGTCCATTTTTTCAACTACTACTACACTGACCAGGTCACTGCTGCCCGTGTACCCCTGGAACCAATTTAAAATTGCCTACAGCCATGTGTTATTATTTTAGGCCTTCGATGCCTGTCTGCGGTCACTCCTTCCACTAGGCCTCCACTGACCACACCACTGCTGTCCGTGTACCCCTGGAACCAATTTAAAATTGCCTACAGCCAGCCCAATTTTTTTATTTTAGGCCTTCGATGCCTGTCTGCGGTCCATTCTTTCAACTACTACTACACTGACCAGGTCACTGCTGCCCGTGTACCCCGGGAACCAATTTAAAATTGCCTACAGCCATGTGTTATTATTTTAGGCATTCGATGCCTGTCTGCGGTCCATTTTTTCAACTACTACTACACTGACCAGGTCACTGCTGCCCGTGTACCCCGGGAACCAATTTAAAATTGCCTACAGCCATGTGTTATTATTTTAGGCATTCGATGCCTGTCTGCGGTCCATTTTTTCAACTACTACTACACTGACCAGGTCACTGCTGCCCGTGTACCCCTGGAACCAATTTAAAATTGCCTACAGCCATGTGTTATTATTTTAGGCCTTCGATGCCTGTCTGCGGTCACTCCTTCCACTAGGCCTCCACTGACCACACCACTGCTGTCCGTGTACCCCTGGAACCAATTTAAAATTGCCTACAGCCATGTGTTATTATTTTAGGCATTCGATGCCTGTCTGCGGTCCATTTTTTCAACTACTACTACACTGACCAGGTCACTGCTGCCCGTGTACCCCTGGAACCAATTTAAAATTGCCTACAGCCATGTGTTATTATTTTAGGCCTTCGATGCCTGTCTGCGGTCACTCCTTCCACTAGGCCTCCACTGACCACACCACTGCTGTCCGTGTACCCCTGGAACCAATTTAAAATTGCCTACAGCCATGTGTTATTATTTTAGGCATTCGATGCCTGTCTGCGGTCCATTTTTTCAACTACTACTACACTGACCAGGTCACTGCTGCCCGTGTACCCCTGGAACCAATTTAAAATTGCCTACAGCCATGTGTTATTATTTTAGGCCTTCGATGCCTGTCTGCGGTCACTCCTTCCACTAGGCCTCCACTGACCACACCACTGCTGTCCGTGTACCCCTGGAACCAATTTAAAATTGCCTACAGCCATGTGTTATTATTTTAGGCATTCGATGCCTGTCTGCGGTCCATTTTTTCAACTACTACTACACTGACCAGGTCACTGCTGCCCGTGTACCCCTGGAACCAATTTAAAATTGCCTACAGCCATGTGTTATTATTTTAGGCCTTCGATGCCTGTCTGCGGTCACTCCTTCCACTAGGCCTCCACTGACCACACTACTGCTGTCCGTGTACCCCTGGAACCAATTTAAAATTGCCTACAGCCATGTGTTATTATTTTAGGCCTTCGATGCCTGTCTGCGGTCCATTCTTTCAACTACTACTACACTGACCAGGGCACTGCTGGCCGTGTACCCCTGGAACCAACATCAGAAAATATAAAAATAAGTATTTTGCTTATAAAAAAGAAAATACTGGTGAGATATCAAATGCAGACATTTTAACATTAAAAACAAACACACAACTAAAATCTGGTACAGTACTAAAAATGGCCACCAGCTACAATTACTTTCTCCTGCAAGTAGTTAACTGAAAGTTTTTTTAAATTGAAAACACACATATGGCATCCACCGAGTGTTGTCCTGTCGCGTCTTCTTTATATTATTGCCGAGAAGATGCAAAATAATGAAAATAATAAAATCATTAATTACCAAAATAATAGAGAAAGTCAACACCACATTGCAAATAAACATTCATTCCAAATAAAGAAGCAGGGCGCGTCCGAGGGTGAGTATATACCTAATAAGAATATAATCACCCTCGGACGCGCAATGCTTATTTCCAACAGCCTTCCTTCCTAAGAATCAGCCCTTCCGTCGTGTAGAGAGACGTTGTGTTACACTCCAAGGTGTTCCCCAGGTTGCCTTTCCTGAGCTTCGATCTTCCGGCTCTCGTTTAGTAGTTCTTGGAAACTACTCTGCATTAGGCCTTCAAATTGGGTATGGGGTGTAGAGAGATGGTGTGTTCCACTCCAAGGTGTTCCCCAGGTTGCCTTTCCTGAGCTTCGATCTTCCGGCTCTCGTTTAGTAGTTGTTGGAAACTACGCTGCATTAGGCCTTCAAATTGGGTATGGGGTGTAGCGAGAGGGTGTGTTACACTCCAAGGTGTTCCCCAGGTTGCCTTTCCTGAGCTTCGATCTTCCGGCTCTCGTTTAGTAGTTCTTGGAAACTACACTGCATTAGGCCTTCAAATTGGGTATGGGGTGTAGAGAGAGGGTGTGTTACACTCCAAGGTGTTCCCCAGGTTGCCTTTCCTGAGCTTCGATCTTCCGGCTCTCGTTTAGTAGTTCTTGGAAACTACACTGCATTAGGCCTTCAAATTGGGTATGGGGTGTAGAGAGAGGGTGTGTTACACTCCAAGGTGTTCCCCAGGTTGCCTTTCCTGAGCTTCGATATTCCGGCTCTCGTTTAGTAGTTGTCGGAAACTACGCTGCATTAGGCCTACAAATTGGGTATGGGGCGTAGAGAGAGGGTGTGTTACACTCCAAGGTGTTCCCCAGGTTGCCTTTCCTGAGCTTCGATATTCCGGCTCTCGTTTAGTAGTTGTCGGAAACTACGCTGCATTAGGCCTACAAATTGGGTATGGGGTGTAGAGAGAGGGTGTGTTACACTCCAAGGTGTTCCCCAGGTTGCCTTTCCTGAGCTTCGATCTTCATGCTCTCGTTTAGTAGTTGTCGGAAACTACGCTGCATTAGGCCTACAAATTGGGTATGGGGTGTAGAGAGAGGGTGTGTTACACTCCAAGGTGTTCCCCAGGTTGCCTTTCCTGAGCTTCGATCTTCCGGCTCTCGTTTAGTAGTTCTTGGAAACTACACTGCATTAGGCCTTCAAATTGGGTATGGGGTGTAGAGAGAGGGTGTGTTACACTCCAAGGTGTTCCCCAGGTTGCCTTTCCTGAGCTTCGATATTCCGGCTCTCGTTTAGTAGTTGTCGGAAACTACGCTGCATTAGGCCTACAAATTGGGTATGGGGCGTAGAGAGAGGGTGTGTTACACTCCAAGGTGTTCCCCAGGTTGCCTTTCCTGAGCTTCGATATTCCGGCTCTCGTTTAGTAGTTGTCGGAAACTACGCTGCATTAGGCCTACAAATTGGGTATGGGGTGTAGAGAGAGGGTGTGTTACACTCCAAGGTGTTCCCCAGGTTGCCTTTCCTGAGCTTCGATCTTCCGGCTCTCGTTTAGTAGTTCTTGGAAACTACACTGCATTAGACCTTCAAATTGGGTATGGGGTGTAGAGAGAGGGTGTGTTACACTCTAAGGTGTTCCCCAGGTTTCCTTGCCATTGCTTCGGTCTTCCGACTCTCGTTTAGTAGTTGTAGAAAAGTACACTGCATTAGGCCATACAAAATGGGTATGGGGTGGAGAGAGATGGTGTGTTACACTCCAAGGTGTTCCCCAGGTTGCCTTTCCTGAGCTTCTATCTTCAGGCTCTCATTAAATTGTGGTTAAATGGAACAACTGCATTTGGCGTACTAGTTGGTTTGGGGCCTACTATCGGTGTCTGCCACTCCTTGCTGTTCTCCTCCACTGAACAAAGCTGTGCCGCCTGTTTACTACGGTTGCCAATTTTGAACTGCATTTCGACTACTTACTGATTTGGCCCTACTCTCTGTGTCAGCCTCTCATTCCAGTTGTCCTCCACTGCAATGCCCCCTGGTTATTCCTGTGTTACCAATTTTGAACTGCATTTAGCCCACTTTCTTCTTTGGGCCTATATCTGTGTTTCCACTTCATCGTGCCCATTGCCCAGCCAGTGATAGATGAGTCTGCTGGTACATTGACCCATAACGCAACATTCCCCGTGCACGCTACACAACAACATTGTGACCCTGCTGAAAGTCAGGTTGCTCTTCCCGCATACCATACCACCTTACACGGGGACAAAGAGGAAGGTGCAGATGAAAGTGCAGGTTCCTTCATCAGGTGGGGGGAGGAATACTAGTTGGCGACGTCACTGGCACAGGGCCTCTCATAGTACGCAAAAGTGTTGCTGCCGGTGGGAGGCGCCCCCGCCGTGCAAACACACCGCTGTACTTTGAGGGGCCCTGTGCCAGTGCCAATGCCAACGAGTGGGCCCCCCCTGCTTGCTCAGGTTCACAGCACTTGCAAAGTTGAAATACTTACCTCTCCCTGCTCCACTGCCGTGACGTGGTCCAGATTTCCTGGGCCCACTAATTACTTGAACCAGCCCTACCCCCCACAACTTTAGCCAAATGACCCCCAATTTCAAATGCCTTCCAATTATTATAAGGTAAATTACGCTTGACAAGCTTCATTAAGAAGAATGGATGGTTTTGACATTAAAATGGCCACTCTAGGTGTTTTCCTGGCCCCCACTCACTGCCGACTATGCTGCCCCATTGACTTGCATTGGGTTTCGTGTTTCGGTCGATCCCGACTTTACGTCATAATCGGCCGATTTCACTCGACCCGACTTTGGACATAGTCGGGTTTCGCAAAACCCGGCTCGACTCTAAAAAGGTCAAGGTCGCTCAACTCTACTGAGGACCAGTCATTCGAAATGTCTTCTCCATGCATTTTATGCATTGGTAAAAGCACTATGATGAAAAGTGTGATGTTTTCAGGTATCTCCTATACTAATAGAGCCACATGCTCACCGGTTTGCCACATGATGTAGGCCTATGGACTGAACAAGAAACCACCAAAAATTTTAACCAGTCATCGTTCTCACAACACTGAGGACCAGTCATTCGAAATGACTTCTCCATGCATTTTATGCATTGGTAAAAGCACTATGATGAAAAGTGTGATATGTTTTCAGGTATCTCCTATACTAATAGAGCCACATGCTCACCGGTTTGCCACATGATGTAGGCCTATGGACTGAACAAGAAACCACCAAAAATATTAACCAGTCATCGTTCTCACAACACTGAGGACCTGTCATCCGAAATGACTTCTCCATGCATTTTATGCATTGGTAAAAGCACTATGATGAAAAGTGTGATATGTTTTCAGGTATCTCCTATACTAATAGAGCCACATGCTCACCGGTTTGCCACATGATGTAGGCCTATGGACTGAACAAGAAACCACCAAAAATTTTAACCAGTCATCGTTCTCACAACACTGAGGACCAGTCATTCGAAATGACTTCTCCATGCATTTTATGCATTGGTAAAAGCACTATGATGAAAAGTGTGATATGTTTTCAGGTATCTCCTATACTAATAGAGCCACATGCTCACCGGTTTGCCACATAATGTAGGCCTATGGACTGAACAAGAAACCACCAAAAATATTAACCAGTCATCGTTCTCACAACACTGAGGACCAGTCATTCGAAATGACTTCTCCATGCATTTTATGCATTGGTAAAAGCACTATGATGAAAAGTGTGATATGTTTTCAGGTATCTCCTATACTAATAGAGCCACATGCTCACCGGTTTGCCACATGATGTAGGCCTATGGACTGAACAAGAAACCACCAAAAATGTTAACCAGTCATCGTTCTCACAACACTGAGGACCAGTCATCCGAAATGACTTCTCCATGCATTTTATGCATTGGTAAAAGCACTATGATGAAAAGTGTGATATGTTTTCAGTTATCTCCTATACTAATAGAGCCACATGCTCACCGGTTTGCCACATGATGTAGGCCTATGGACTGAACAAGAAACCACCAAAAATTTTAACCAGTCATCGTTCTCACAACACTGAGGACCAGTCATCCGAAATGACTTCTCCATGCATTTTATGCATTGGTAAAAGCACTATGATGAAAAGTGTGATATGTTTTCAGGTATCTCCTATACTAATAGAGCCACATGCTCACCGGTTTGCCACATGATGTAGGCCTATGGACTGAACAAGAAACCACCAAAAATTTTAACCAGTCATCGTTCTCACAACACTGAGGACCAGTCATTCGAAATGACTTCTCCATGCATTTTATGCATTGGTAAAAGCACTATGATGAAAAGTGTGATGTTTTCAGGTATCTCCTATACTAATAGAGCCACATGCTCACCGGTTTGCCACATGATGTAGGCCTATGGACTGAACAAGAAACCACCAAAAATTTTAACCAGTCATCGTTCTCACAACACTGAGGACCAGTCATTCGAAATGACTTCTCCATGCATTTTATGCATTGGTAAAAGCACTATGATGAAAAGTGTGATATGTTTTCTGGTATCTCCTATACTAATAGAGCCACATGCTCACCGGTTTGCCACATGATGTAGGCCTATGGACTGAACAAGAAACCACCAAAAATTTTAACCAGTCATCGTTCTCACAACACTGAGGACCAGTCATCCGAAATGACTTCTCCATGCATTTTATGCATTGGTAAAAGCACTATGATGAAAAGTGTGATATGTTTTCAGGTATCTCCTATACTAATAGAGCCACATGCTCACCGGTTTGCCACATGATGTAGGCCTATGGACTGAACAAGAAACCACCAAAAATTTTAACCAGTCATCGTTCTCACAACACTGAGGACCAGTCATTCGAAATGACTTCTCCATGCATTTTATGCATTGGCAAAAGCACTATGATGAAAAGTGTGATATGTTTTCAGGTATCTCCTATACTAATAGAGCCACATGCTCACCGGTTTGCCACATGATGTAGGCCTATGGACTGAACAAGAAACCACCAAAAATTTTAACCAGTCATCGTTCTCACAACACTGAGGACTAGGGTTGAGCGAAACGGGTCGAACATTTTCAAAAGTCGCCGACTTTTGGCTAAGTCGGGGTTTCATGAAACCCGATCCGACCCCTGTGCGGGGTCGGCCATGCGGTACGCGACTTTCGCGCCAAAGTCGCGTTTCAATGACGCGAAAAGCGCCATTTCTCAGCCAATGAAGGTAAACGCAGAGTGTGGGCAGCGTGATGACATAGGTCCTGGTCCCCACCATCTTAGAGAAGGGCATTGCAGTGATTGGCTTGCTGTCTGCGACGTCACAGGGGCTATAAAGAGGCGTTCCCGCCGACCGCCATCTTACTGCTGCTGATCTGAGCTTAGGGAGAGGTTGCTGCCGCTTTGTCAGAAGCAGGGATAGCGTTAGGCAGGGTCCATTAACCACAAAACCGCTTGTGCTGCAGCGATTTGCACTGTCCAACACCACCCTCGGTGTGCAGGGACAGTGGAATTTTTTTTTTTTTTTTTTTTCCCCTCAGCGCTGTAGCTCATTGGGCTGCCCTAGAAGGCTCCCTGATAGCTGCATTGCTGTGTGTACGCCGCTGTGCAAACCAACTGCTTTTTTCAAAGCACAAATCCTCTTGTTCCTTCCTTTCTGCACAGCTATCTTTTTTGTTTGTCCACACTTTTTATTTCATTTGTGCATCAGTCCACTCCTTATTGCTGCCTGCCATACCTGGCTGAGATTACTGCAGGCAGGGAGATAGTAGCTGCCTGCCATACCTGGCTGAGATTACTGCAGGCAGGGAGATAGTAATTGTAGGACATTCCCTGTTTTTTTTTTTTTTTTTTTTTTGGTGGGAGATTAAGATTGGCAATTTGGCATTTCTGCTAGAGTGCCATCCCTGTGTGTGCCATCTCTCTCACATAGTGGGCCATAGAAAGCCTTTTCATTTTTCTGTATTTTTTTTTGTGGGGTGTATAAATTCTCCCTGATAAAAATACAGTGGGAGATTAATATTGGCCTTTGGGCTTGTGTGCCAGTCCTGAGTGTGCCATCTCTCTCACAAATAGTGGGCCATAGAAAGCCTATTTTATTTTTTTTTGGGTTTTATAAATTCTCCCTGAAAAAAAGGGAGATTAATATTGGCCTCTGGGCTTCTGTGCCAGTCCTGAGCGTGCCATCTGTGCCAGTCCTGAGCGTCCCATCTCTCTCACAAATAGTGGGCCATAGAAAGCCTATTTAATTTTTTTTTTGGTTTTATAAATTTTCCCTGAAAAAAGGGAGATTAATATTGGCCTCTGGGCTTGTGTGCCAGTTGTGAGCGTGCCATCTGTGCCAGTCCTGAGCGTGCCATCTCTCTCACAAATAGTGGGCCATAGAAAGCCTATTTAATTTTTTTTTTGGTTTTATAAATTTTCCCTGAAAAAAGGGAGATTAATATTGGCCTCTGGGCTTGTGTGCCAGTTGTGAGCGTGCCATCTGTGCCAGTCCTGAGCGTGCCATCTCTCTCACAAATAGTGGGCCATAGAAAGCCTATTTAATTTTTTTTTTGGTTTTATAAATTTTCCCTGAAAAAAGGGAGATTAATATTGGCCTCTGGGCTTGTGTGCCAGTTGTGAGCGTGCCATCTGTGCCAGTCCTGAGCGTGCCATCTCTCTCACAAATAGTGGGCCATAGAAAGCCTATTTAAATATTTTTTTGGTTTTATAAATTCTCCCAGAAAAAAAGGGAGATTAATATTGGCCTCTGGGCTTCTGTGCCAGTTGTGAGCGTGCCATCTGTGCCAGTCCTGAGCGTGCCATCTCTCTCACAAATAGTGGGCCATAGAAAGCCTATTTAAATATTTTTTTGGTTTTATAAATTCTCCCAGAAAAAAAGGGAGATTAATATTGGCCTCTGGGCTTCTGTGCCAGTCCTGAGCGTGCCATCTGTGCCAGTCCTGAGCGTCCCATCTCTCTCACAAATAGTGGGCCATAGAAAGCCTATTTTATTTTTTTTTTGGGTTTCAGAAATTCTCCCTGGAAAAAAAAAGGGAGATTAATATTGCCCTTTGGGCTTGTGTGCCAGTACTAAGCGTTCCATCTCTCTCTCTCTCTCAGTCAGTGGGCCATAGAACGCATATTTTTGGTTTTATTTGTTTTCTAAATTCTCCCTGAAAAAATCATTTTATTTTATTTGGTTTCTAAATTCTTCCTGATAAAATCATATTTTTTTTATTATTTTTATTTCTAAAGTCTCCCTGAAAAAAAAAAAAAAAAAAAACAACCAAAAAAACAGTGGGAGATTAATATTGGCCTTTCTGCTTGTGTGCCAGTCTTGACTCCTGGGTGTGCCATCTCTCTCTCTCTCTCTCTCTCTCTCTCTCTCTCTCTCTCTCTCTCCAATTGTGGTCCATAGAAAGCCTATATTTTTTTTCCTTGATTTGGGTTCTAAAATCTACCAGAGAAAATAACTACATCAATCATTGGTAGAAAAATATTGGCCTCTGGGTTTGTGTGCCACTCCTGACTCCTGTGTGCGTCATCTCTCAGTCAGTGGGCCATAGAACGCCTATTTTTGGTTTTATTTGTTTTCTAAATTCTCCCTGAAAAAATTATTTTATTTTATTTGGTTTCTAAATTCTTCCTGATAAAATCATATTTTTTTTATTATTTTTTTTTCTAAAGTCTCCCTGAAAAAAAAAAAAAAAAACAGTGGGAGATTAATATTGGCCTTTCTGCTTGTGTGCCAGTCTTGACTCCTGGGTGCGTCATCTCTCAGTCAGTGGGCCATAGAACGCCTATTTTTGGTTTTATTTGTTTTATAAATTCTCCCTGAAAAAATCATTTTATTTTATTTGGTTTCTAAATTCTTCCTGATAAAATCATATTTTTTTTATTATTTTTTTTTCTAAAGTCTCCCTGAAAAAAAAAAAAAAAAAACAACCAAAAAAAACAGTGGGAGATTAATATTGGCCTTTCTGCTTGTGTGCCAGTCTTGACTCCTGGGTGCGTCATCTCTCAGTCAGTGGGCCATAGAACGCCTATTTTTGGTTTTATTTGTTTTCTAAATTCTCCCTGAAAAAATCATTTTATTTTATTTGGTTTCTAAATTCTTCCTGATAAAATCATATTTTTTTTATTATTTTTTTTTCTAAAGTCTCCCTGAAAAAAAAAAAAAAAAAAACAACCAAAAAAAACAGTGGGAGATTAATATTGGCCTTTCTGCTTGTGTGCCAGTCTTGACTCCTGGGTGCGTCATCTCTCAGTCAGTGGGCCATAGAACGCCTATTTTTGGTTTTATTTGTTTTCTAAATTCTCCCTGAAAAAATCATTTTATTTTATTTGGTTTCTAAATTCTTCCTGATAAAATCATATTTTTTTTATTATTTTTTTTTCTAAAGTCTCCCTGAAAAAAAAAAAAAAAAAAACAACCAAAAAAAACAGTGGGAGATTAATATTGGCCTTTCTGCTTGTGTGCCAGTCTTGACTCCTGGGTGTGCCATCTCTCTCTCTCTCTCTCTCCAATTGTGGTCCATAGAAAGCCTACATTTTTTTTCCTTGATTTGGGTTCCAAAATCTACCAGAGAAAATAACTCCATCAATCATTGGTAGAAAAATATTGGCCTCTGGGCTTGTGTGCCACTCCTGATTCCTGTGTGCGTCATCTCTCACTCAGTGGCCCATAGAAAGCATATAGTTTGTTACATTTGTTTTCTAAATTCTCCCTGCAAAAATCTATTTTTTTTTTTTTGGGGGGTTTCTAAAGTGTTCCTGAAAAAAATAAAAATAAAAAAAAAATAATAGTGTGACATTAATATTAACATTTGTGCTTCAGTGACAGTCCTGCGTGTGGGGCATCTCTCTAATTTGCAGCCACCAAAAAAAGAGTGTGTAACATTGGGCCTGATTTTCGCTGTGGTCTCACCAACCTGTAAAGGGGTAGCTAAATCATACAGAAGTTATAGCTCACCGTGTAAGTTGTGTGACTGCAACAAATAACGTTAGTTTGGTTACGTTTTTAAAACAATGAGGAAGTCTAGTGGAAGAGGTCGTGGCCGGGGGCGTTCATTGTCAGCTGGTAATGAGGGTAGTGGTAGTGGTGGAGCATCAGGTGGTCGTGGGGGAAAAAATATTGCACCTAAGTCTGGAGCTGTGGAGCCAGGTTCGTCGTCCGGCTACACAAGGCCTCGAACGCTCCCTTTTCTGGGATTAGGAAAACCGCTTTTAAAGCCGGAGCAGCAAGAGCAAGTTTTGGCTTATCTTGCTGACTCAGCCTCTAGCTCTTTTGCCTCATCTCGTGAAACTGGTAAAAGTAAAAGCAGCGCGTCGTTAGTGGATGTTCACGGTCAGGGACAAGTCACTTCCTTGTCCTCTTCAGCAAAAACAACAACAGAGAAGAATGCAGCAGGCGACACAACGGGTTACTCCATGGAGCTCTTTACACATACCGTCCCTGGCTTAGAAAGTGAAGCAGTTAACAGTCCATGCCCATTACAAATTGAATCTGACATGGAGTGCACTGACGCACAGCCACAGCCAGACTACTATGCTGGTCCTTTGACTCAGACCACAACATTGCCCTCGCAGGGTGCTGATCAAGAATCAGACCCTGATGAGACTATGTTGCCCCATCACGAACGCTATACCACCGAACGACACGGTGACACAGACGAAGTTGCGCAGGAGGTACAAGAAGAGTTATTAGATGACCCAGTTCTTGACCCCGATTGGCAGCCATTGGGGGAACAGGGTGCAGGCGGCAGCAGTTCTGAAGCAGAGGAGGAGGAGGGGCCGCAGCAGGCATCAACATCGCCACAGGTTCCATCTGCCGGGCCCGTATCTTGCCCAAAACGCGTGGCAAAGCCAAAACCTGGTGGAGGACAGCGTGGCCATCCGGTTAAAGCTCAGTCTGCAATGCCTGAAAAGGTATCCGATGCTAGAAAGAGTGCAGTCTGGCATTTTTTTAAACAACATCCAATTGATCAGCGCAAAGTCATCTGTCAAAAATGTTCTACTTCCTTAAGCAGAGGTCAGAATCTGAAAAGTCTCAATACTAGTTGCATGCATAGACATTTAACCACCATGCATTTGAAAGCTTGGACTAACTACCAAACGTCCCTTAAGGTTGTTGCACCCTCGGCCAATGAAGCTAGTCATCAACGCAACATCCCTTCCGGCAGTGTAGGACCACCATTTAGCGCACCACCTGCTGTATCTGTGCAGGTATCTTTGCCAGGCCAAAGCAGTCAGGGTCAGGGAATCACCAGTTTCGTAGTAGGAAACACTGCATCTAGGGCACCGGCGGCAACAATACCATCTCCCACCGTCTCTCAGTCTGCCATGTCCACCGGCACCCCCGCTAGTTCCACGATCTCCAGCTCTCCAGTCCAGCTCACCCTACATGAGACTATGGTTAGAAAAAGGAAATACTTAGCCTCGCATCCGCGTACACAGGGTTTGAACGCCCACATAGCTAGACTAATCTCGTTAGAGATGATGCCCTACCGGTTAGTTGAAAGCGAAGCTTTCAAAGACCTGATGGACTACGCTGTACCACGCTACGAGCTACCCAGTCGACACTTTTTTTCCAGAAAAGCCATCCCAGCCCTCCACCAGCATGTTAAAGAGCGCATCGTCCATGCACTCAGGCAATCTGTGAGCACAAAGGTGCACCTGACAACAGATGCATGGACCAGTAGGCATGGCCAGGGACGTTACGTGTCCATCACGGCACACTGGGTAAATGTGGTGGATTCAGGGTCCACAGGGGACAGCAAGTTTGGGACAGTTCTGCCTAGCCCACGGTCTAGTAAACAGTTGTCTGTAGCCGTTCGCACCCCCTCCTCCTCCTCCTCCTCGTCCTCCTGCAGAAGCAAGAGCTCGTCCACAGACCGCAGTCGCACAAACACTCCATCCGCACCTGCCACTGTTGCACACCAGGTCTCCCATTATGGGGCAGCTACTGGCATACGTCAGCAGGCTGTATTGGCTATGAAGTGTTTGGGCGACAATAGACACACCGCGGAAGTTCTGTCCGAGTTCTTGCAGCAAGAAACGCAGTCGTGGCTGGGCACTGTAGATCTTGAGGCAGGCAAGGTAGTGAGTGATAACGGAAGGAATTTCATGGCTGCCATCTCCCTTTCCCAACTGAAACACATTCCTTGCCTGGCTCACACCTTAAACCTGGTGGTGCAGTGCTTCCTGAAAAGTTATCCGGGGTTATCCGACCTGCTCCTCAAAGTGCGTGGACTTTGCGCACATATCCGCCGTTCGCCTGTACACTCCAGCCGTATGCAGACCTATCAGCGTTCTTTGAACCTTCCCCAGCATCGCCTAATCATAGACGTTGCAACAAGGTGGAACTCAACACTGCACATGCTTCAGAGACTGTGCGAACAGAGGCGGGCTGTTATGTTTTTGTGGGAGGATACACATACACGGGCAGGCAGTAGGATGGCAGACATGGAGTTGTCAGGTGTGCAGTGGTCGAAGATTCAAGACATGTGTCAAGTCCTTCAGTGTTTTGAGGAATGCACACGGCTGGTTAGTGCAGACAACGCCATAATAAGCATGAGCATCCCCCTAATGCGTCTGCTGATGCAAAGTTTGACGCACATAAAGGATCAGGCGTCTGCACCAGAGGAAGAGGAAAGCCTTGATGACAGTCAGCGATTGTCTGGTCAGGGCAGTGTACATGACGAGGTACCGGGCGAAGAGGAGGTGGAGGATGAGGAGGATGATGGGGATGAGTATATTTTTAATGAGGAAGCTTTCCCGGGGGCACGGGAAATTGGTGGCGTGGCAAGGCCGGGTTCTGGTTTTTTGAGGGACACAAGTGACGTAGATTTGCCTGCAACTGCCCCTCAACCAAGCACAACCGCAGATTTGACAACGGGAACTTTGGCCCACATGGCGGATTATGCCTTGCGTATCCTCAAAAGGGACACACGCATTACAAAAATGATGAACGATGACGATTACTGGTTGGCCTGCCTCCTTGATCCTCGCTATAAAGGCAAATTGCAAAATATTATGCCACATGAGAACTTGGAACTAATATTAGCAACAAAACAATCAACTCTTGTTGACCGTTTGCTTCTGGCATTCCCTGCACACAGCGCCCGTGATCGTTCTCACACGAGCTCCAGGGGCCAGCAGACCAGAGGTGTTAGAGGGGCAGAAATCAGAAGTGGCGTTGGACAGAGGGGTTTTCTGACCAGGTTGTGGAGTGATTTTTCTATGACCGCAGACAGGACAGGTACTGCAGCATCAATTCAAAGTGACAGGAGACAACATTTGTCCAGTATGGTTACAAACTATTTTTCATCCCTTATCGACGTTCTCCCTCAACCGTCATTCCCATTTGATTACTGGGCATCCAAATTAGACACCTGGCCAGAATTGGCAGAATATGCATTGCAGGAGCTTGCTTGCCCGGCAGCTAGTGTCCTATCAGAAAGAGTATTCAGTGCTGCAGGTTCAATACTAACAGAAAAAAGGACTCGTCTGGCTACCCAAAATGTAGATGATCTAACCTTCATTAAAATGAACCACAACTGGATTTCAAAATCTTTTGCCCCACCCTGCCCGGCTGACACCTAGCTTTCCTATGAAAAGGTCTTGCCTGTGGACTATTCTGAATGACTTTTCCAATCTCGTAATTTTCTTCACCTGATTGTCCAGCATACGACATGTTTCCACCTCACGAAATGGCCAAACTCCCCACACGGGGCCGTGCTATCGCCACTTTGCGCTTGGACCCTTGAGAGTGCTGTTTGTCTGAAGAGGTGGGTGTGGCCGCTTTTGGTCGACGGCACTGCCACTGGGTCCCTCATAGTACAATAAAGTGTCTCTGGCGGTGGTGGTGCGCACCCAACGTCAGACACACCGTTGTAATATGAGGGGCCCTGTGCCTGTACCGCCGGCCACAAGACAGTTCCCCCCCCCAGCTCAAACAGTGCTCTACCACTAGCAAAATTATCTCTCACAGCTTCACCAATGTGTAGTCTAGCCGCTGACATCCTTCAATGCCTGGCACTGACAATACCATTGTTTTGACATTTTTGTTATGTTAGGCCTTCGAAGCCTGTCTGCGGTCCCTTCTTTCTACAACTACTACACTGACCAGGCCACTGCTGGCCGTGTTACCCTGGAACCAATTTAAAAGTGCCTACAGTCAGCCCAATTTTGTTATGTTAGGCCTTCGAAGACTGTCTGCCGTCACTCCTTCCACTAGACTTCCACTGACCATACACTGCTGCCCATGTACCCCTGGAACCAATTTAAAGTGCCTACAGCCAGCCCAATTTTGTTATGTTAGGCCTTCGAAGCCTGTCTGCGGTCACTCCTTCCACTAGACTTCCACTGACCAGACCACTGCTGCCCGTGTACCCCTGGAACCAATTTAAAAGTGCCTACAGCCATGTGTTATTATTTTAGGCCTTCGATGCCTGTCTGCGGTCACTCCTTCCACTAGGCCTCCACTGACCACACCACTGCTGCCCGTGTACCCCTGGAACCAATTTAAAATTGCCTACAGCCAGCCCAATTTTTTTATTTTAGGCCTTCGATGCCTGTCTGCGGTCCATTCTTTCAACTACTACTACACTGACCAGGTCACTGCTGCCCGTGTACCCCTGGAACCAATTTAAAATTGCCTACAGCCAGCCCAATTTTTTTATTTTAGGCCTTCGATGCCTGTCTGCGGTCCATTCTTTCAACTACTACTACACTGACCAGGTCACTGCTGCCCGTGTACCCCTGGAACCAATTTAAAATTGCCTACAGCCAGCCCAATTTTTTTATTTTAGGCCTTCGATGCCTGTCTGCGGTCCATTCTTTCAACTACTACTACACTGACCAGGTCACTGCTGCCCGTGTACCCCTGGAACCAATTTAAAATTGCCTACAGCCAGCCCAATTTTTTTATTTTAGGCCTTCGATGCCTGTCTGCGGTCCATTCTTTCAACTACTACTACACTGACCAGGTCACTGCTGCCCGTGTACCCCTGGAACCAATTTAAAATTGCCTACAGCCATGTGTTATTATTTTAGGCCTTCGATGCCTGTCTGCGGTCACTCCTTCCACTAGGCCTCCACTGACCACACCACTGCTGTCCGTGTACCCCTGGAACCAATTTAAAATTGCCTACAGCCATGTGTTATTATTTTAGGCCTTCGATGCCTGTCTGCGGTCACTCCTTCCACTAGACTTCCACTGACCAGACCACTGCTGCCCGTGTACCCCTGGAACCAATTTAAAAGTGCCTACAGCCAGCCCAAGTTTGTTATTTTAGGCCTTCGATGCCTGTCTGCGGTCCATTCTTTCAACTACTACTACACTGACCAGGTCACTGCTGCCCGTGTACCCCTGGAACCAATTTAAAATTGCCTACAGCCAGCCCAATTTTTTTATTTTAGGCCTTCGATGCCTGTCTGCGGTCCATTCTTTCAACTACTACTACACTGACCAGGTCACTGCTGCCCGTGTACCCCTGGAACCAATTTAAAATTGCCTACAGCCAGCCCAATTTTTTTATTTTAGGCCTTCGATGCCTGTCTGCGGTCCATTCTTTCAACTACTACTACACTGACCAGGTCACTGCTGCCCGTGTACCCCTGGAACCAATTTAAAATTGCCTACAGCCATGTGTTATTATTTTAGGCCTTCGATGCCTGTCTGCGGTCACTCCTTCCACTAGGCCTCCACTGACCACACCACTGCTGTCCGTGTACCCCTGGAACCAATTTAAAATTGCCTACAGCCATGTGTTATTATTTTAGGCCTTCGATGCCTGTCTGCGGTCACTCCTTCCACTAGACTTCCACTGACCAGACCACTGCTGCCCGTGTACCCCTGGAACCAATTTAAAAGTGCCTACAGCCAGCCCAAGTTTGTTATGTTAGGCCTTCGATGCCTGTCTGCGGTCCATTCTTTCAACTACTACTACACTGACCAGGTCACTGCTGCCCGTGTACCCCTGGAACCAATTTAAAATTGCCTACAGCCAGCCCAATTTTTTTATTTTAGGCCTTCGATGCCTGTCTGCGGTCCATTCTTTCAACTACTACTACACTGACCAGGTCACTGCTGCCCGTGTACCCCTGGAACCAATTTAAAATTGCCTACAGCCAGCCCAATTTTTTTATTTTAGGCCTTCGATGCCTGTCTGCGGTCCATTCTTTCAACTACTACTACACTGACCAGGTCACTGCTGCCCGTGTACCCCTGGAACCAATTTAAAATTGCCTACAGCCATGTGTTATTATTTTAGGCCTTCGATGCCTGTCTGCGGTCACTCCTTCCACTAGGCCTCCACTGACCACACCACTGCTGTCCGTGTACCCCTGGAACCAATTTAAAATTGCCTACAGCCATGTGTTATTATTTTAGGCCTTCGATGCCTGTCTGCGGTCACTCCTTCCACTAGACTTCCACTGACCAGACCACTGCTGCCCGTGTACCCCTGGAACCAATTTAAAAGTGCCTACAGCCAGCCCAAGTTTGTTATGTTAGGCCTTCGATGCCTGTCTGCGGTCCATTCTTTCAACTACTACTACACTGACCAGGTCACTGCTGCCCGTGTACCCCTGGAACCAATTTAAAATTGCCTACAGCCAGCCCAATTTTTTTATTTTAGGCCTTCGATGCCTGTCTGCGGTCCATTCTTTCAACTACTACTACACTGACCAGGTCACTGCTGCCCGTGTACCCCTGGAACCAATTTAAAATTGCCTACAGCCATGTGTTATTATTTTAGGCCTTCGATGCCTGTCTGCGGTCACTCCTTCCACTAGGCCTCCACTGACCACACCACTGCTGTCCGTGTACCCCTGGAACCAATTTAAAATTGCCTACAGCCATGTGTTATTATTTTAGGCCTTCGATGCCTGTCTGCGGTCACTCCTTCCACTAGGCCTCCACTGACCACACCACTGCTGTCCGTGTACCCCTGGAACCAATTTAAAATTGCCTACAGCCATGTGTTATTATTTTAGGCCTTCGATGCCTGTCTGCGGTCCATTCTTTCAACTACTACTACACTGACCAGGGCACTGCTGGCCGTGTACCCCTGGAACCAATTTAAAATTGCCTACAGCCAGCCCAATTTTTTTATTTTAGGCCTTCGATGCCTGTCTGCGGTCCATTCTTTCAACTACTACTACACTGACCAGGTCACTGCTGCCCGTGTACCCCTGGAACCAATTTAAAATTGCCTACAGCCATGTGTTATTATTTTAGGCCTTCGATGCCTGTCTGCGGTCACTCCTTCCACTAGGCCTCCACTGACCACACCACTGCTGTCCGTGTACCCCTGGAACCAATTTAAAATTGCCTACAGCCATGTGTTATTATTTTAGGCCTTCGATGCCTGTCTGCGGTCACTCCTTCCACTAGGCCTCCACTGACCACACCACTGCTGTCCGTGTACCCCTGGAACCAATTTAAAATTGCCTACAGCCATGTGTTATTATTTTAGGCCTTCGATGCCTGTCTGCGGTCCATTCTTTCAACTACTACTACACTGACCAGGGCACTGCTGGCCGTGTACCCCTGGAACCAATTTAAAATTGCCTACAGCCAGCCCAATTTTTTTATTTTAGGCCTTCGATGCCTGTCTGCGGTCCATTCTTTCAACTACTACTACACTGACCAGGTCACTGCTGCCCGTGTACCCCTGGAACCAATTTAAAATTGCCTACAGCCATGTGTTATTATTTTAGGCCTTCGATGCCTGTCTGCGGTCACTCCTTCCACTAGGCCTCCACTGACCACACCACTGCTGTCCGTGTACCCCTGGAACCAATTTAAAATTGCCTACAGCCATGTGTTATTATTTTAGGCCTTCGATGCCTGTCTGCGGTCACTCCTTCCACTAGGCCTCCACTGACCACACCACTGCTGTCCGTGTACCCCTGGAACCAATTTAAAATTGCCTACAGCCATGTGTTATTATTTTAGGCCTTCGATGCCTGTCTGCGGTCACTCCTTCCACTAGACTTCCACTGACCAGACCACTGCTGCCCGTGTACCCCTGGAACCAATTTAAAAGTGCCTACAGCCAGCCCAAGTTTGTTATGTTAGGCCTTCGATGCCTGTCTGCGGTCACTCCTTCCACTAGGCCTCCACTGACCACACCACTGCTGCCCGTGTACCCCTGGAACCAATTTAAAATTGCCTACAGCCAGCCCAATTTTTTTATTTTAGGCCTTCGATGCCTGTCTGCGGTCCATTCTTTCAACTACTACTACACTGACCAGGTCACTGCTGCCCGTGTACCCCTGGAACCAATTTAAAATTGCCTACAGCCAGCCCAATTTTTTTATTTTAGGCCTTCGATGCCTGTCTGCGGTCCATTCTTTCAACTACTACTACACTGACCAGGTCACTGCTGCCCGTGTACCCCTGGAACCAATTTAAAATTGCCTACAGCCATGTGTTATTATTTTAGGCCTTCGATGCCTGTCTGCGGTCACTCCTTCCACTAGGCCTCCACTGACCACACCACTGCTGTCCGTGTACCCCTGGAACCAATTTAAAATTGCCTACAGCCATGTGTTATTATTTTAGGCCTTCGATGCCTGTCTGCGGTCACTCCTTCCACTAGGCCTCCACTGACCACACCACTGCTGTCCGTGTACCCCTGGAACCAATTTAAAATTGCCTACAGCCATGTGTTATTATTTTAGGCCTTCGATGCCTGTCTGCGGTCCATTCTTTCAACTACTACTACACTGACCAGGGCACTGCTGGCCGTGTACCCCTGGAACCAACATCAGAAAATATAAAAATAAGTATTTTGCTTATAAAAAAGAAAATACTGGTGAGATATCAAATGCAGACATTTTAACATTAAAAACAAACACACAACTCTAATCTGGTACAGTACTAAAAATGGCCACCAGCTACAATTACTTTCTCCTGCAAGTAGTTAACTGAAAGTTTTTTTAAATTGAAAACACACATATGGCATCCACCGAGTGTTGTCCTGTCGCGTCTTCTTTATATTATTGCCGAGAAGATGCAAAATAATGAAAATAATAAAATCATTAATTACCAAAATAATAGAGAAAGTCAACACCACATTGCAAATAAACATTCATTCCAAATAAAGAAGCAGGGCGCGTCCGAGGGTGAGTATATACCTAATAAGAATATAATCACCCTCGGACGCGCAATGCTTATTTCCAACAGCCTTCCTTCCTAAGAATCAGCCCTTCCGTCGTGTAGAGAGACGTTGTGTTACACTCCAAGGTGTTCCCCAGGTTGCCTTTCCTGAGCTTCGATCTTCCGGCTCTCGTTTAGTAGTTCTTGGAAACTACTCTGCATTAGGCCTTCAAATTGGGTATGGGGTGTAGAGAGATGGTGTGTTCCACTCCAAGGTGTTCCCCAGGTTGCCTTTCCTGAGCTTCGATCTTCCGGCTCTCGTTTAGTAGTTGTTGGAAACTACGCTGCATTAGGCCTTCAAATTGGGTATGGGGTGTAGCGAGAGGGTGTGTTACACTCCAAGGTGTTCCCCAGGTTGCCTTTCCTGAGCTTCGATCTTCCGGCTCTCGTTTAGTAGTTCTTGGAAACTACACTGCATTAGGCCTTCAAATTGGGTATGGGGTGTAGAGAGAGGGTGTGTTACACTCTAAGGTGTTCCCCAGGTTTCCTTGCCATTGCTTCGGTCTTCCGACTCTCGTTTAGTAGTTGTAGAAAAGTACACTGCATTAGGCCATACAAAATGGGTATGGGGTGGAGAGAGATGGTGTGTTACACTCCAAGGTGTTCCCCAGGTTGCCTTTCCTGAGCTTCTATCTTCAGGCTCTCATTAAATTGTGGTTAAATGGAACAACTGCATTTGGCGTACTAGTTGGTTTGGGGCCTACTATCGGTGTCTGCCACTCCTTGCTGTTCTCCTCCACTGAACAAAGCTGTGCCGCCTGTTTACTACGGTTGCCAATTTTGAACTGCATTTCGACTACTTACTGATTTGGCCCTACTCTCTGTGTCAGCCTCTCATTCCAGTTGTCCTCCACTGCAATGCCCCCTGGTTATTCCTGTGTTACCAATTTTGAACTGCATTTAGCCCACTTTCTTCTTTGGGCCTATATCTGTGTTTCCACTTCATCGTGCCCATTGCCCAGCCAGTGATAGATGAGTCTGCTGGTACATTGACCCATAACGCAACATTCCCCGTGCACGCTACACAACAACATTGTGACCCTGCTGAAAGTCAGGTTGCTCTTCCCGCATACCATACCACCTTACACGGGGACAAAGAGGAAGGTGCAGATGAAAGTGCAGGTTCCTTCATCAGGTGGGGGGAGGAATACTAGTTGGCGACGTCACTGGCACAGGGCCTCTCATAGTACGCAAAAGTGTTGCTGCCGGTGGGAGGCGCCCCCGCCGTGCAAACACACCGCTGTACTTTGAGGGGCCCTGTGCCAGTGCCAATGCCAACGAGTGGGCCCCCCCTGCTTGCTCAGGTTCACAGCACTTGCAAAGTTGAAATACTTACCTCTCCCTGCTCCACTGCCGTGACGTGGTCCAGATTTCCTGGGCCCACTAATTACTTGAACCAGCCCTACCCCCCACAACTTTAGCCAAATGACCCCCAATTTCAAATGCCTTCCAATTATTATAAGGTAAATTACGCTTGACAAGCTTCATTAAGAAGAATGGATGGTTTTGACATTAAAATGGCCACTCTAGGTGTTTTCCTGGCCCCCACTCACTGCCGACTATGCTGCCCCATTGACTTGCATTGGGTTTCGTGTTTCGGTCGATCCCGACTTTACGTCATAATCGGCCGATTTCACTCGACCCGACTTTGGACATAGTCGGGTTTCGCAAAACCCGGCTCGACTCTAAAAAGGTCAAGGTCGCTCAACTCTACTGAGGACCAGTCATTCGAAATGACTTCTCCATGCATTTTATGCATTGGCAAAAGCACTATGATGAAAAGTGTGATATGTTTTCAGGTATCTCCTATACTAATAGAGCCACATGCTCACCGGTTTGCCACATGATGTAGGCCTATGGACTGAACAAGAAACCACCAAAAATTTTAACCAGTCATCGTTCTCACAACACTGAGGACCAGTCATCCGAAATGACTTCTCCATGCATTTTATGCATTGGTAAAAGCACTATGATGAAAAGTGTGATATGTTTTCAGGTATCTCCTATACTAATAGAGCCACATGCTCACCGGTTTGCCACATGATGTAGGCCTATGGACTGAACAAGAAACCACCAAAAATTTTAACCAGTCATCGTTCTCACAACACTGAGGACCAGTCATCCGAAATGACTTCTCCATGCATTTTATGCATTGGTAAAAGCACTATGATGAAAAGTGTGATATGTTTTCAGGTATCTCCTATACTAATAGAGCCTCATGCTCACCGGTTTGCCACATGATGTAGGCCTATGGACTGAACAAGAAACCACCAAAAATTTTAACCAGTCAGCGTTCTCACAACACTGAGGACCAGTCATTCGAAATGACTTCTCCATGCATTTTATGCATTGGTAAAAGCACTATGATGAAAAGTGTGATGTTTTCAGGTATCTCCTATACTAATAGAGCCACATGCTCACCGGTTTGCCACATGATGTAGGCCTATGGACTGAACAAGAAACCACCAAAAATTTTAACCAGTCATCGTTCTCACAACACTGAGGACCAGTCATTCGAAATGACTTCTCCATGCATTTTATGCATTGGTAAAAGCACTATGATGAAAAGTGTGATATGTTTTCAGGTATCTCCTATACTAATAGAGCCACATGCTCACCGGTTTGCCACATGATGTAGGCCTATGGACTGAACAAGAAACCGCCAAAAATTTTAACCAGTCATTGTTCTCACAACACTGAGGACCAGTCATTCGAAATGACTTCTCCATGCATTTTATGCATTGGTAAAAGCACTATGATGAAAAGTGTGATATGTTTTCAGGTATCTCCTATACTAATAGAGCCACATGCTCACCGGTTTGCCACATGATGTAGGCCTATGGACTGAACAAGAAACCACCAAAAATTTTAACCAGTCATCGTTCTCACAACACTGAGGACCAGTCATTCGAAATGACTTCTCCATGCATTTTATGCATTGGTAAAAGCACTATGATGAAAAGTGTGATATGTTTTCAGGTATCTCCTATACTAATAGAGCCACATGCTCACCGGTTTGCCACATGATGTAGGCCTATGGACTGAACAAGAAACCACCAAAAATTTTAACCAGTCATCGTTCTCACAACACTGAGGACCAGTCATTCGAAATGACTTCTCCATGCATTTTATGCATTGGTAAAAGCACTATGATGAAAAGTGTGATATGTTTTCAGGTATCTCCTATACTAATAGAGCCACATGCTCACCGGTTTGCCACATGATGTAGGCCTATGGACTGAACAAGTAACCACCAAAAATTTTAACCAGTCATCGTTCTCACAACACTGAGGACCAGTCATTCGAAATGACTTCTCCATGCATTTTATGCATTGGTAAAAGCACTATGATGAAAAGTGTGATATGTTTTCAGGTATCTCCTATACTAATATAGCCACATGCTCACCGGTTTGCCACATGATGTAGGCCTATGGACTGAACAAGAAACCACCAAAAATTTTAACCAGTCATCGTTCTCACAACACTGAGGACCAGTCATTCGAAATGACTTCTCCATGCATTTTATGCATTGGTAAAAGCACTATGATGAAAAGTGTGATATGTTTTCAGGTATCTCCTATACTAATAGAGCCACATGCTCACCGGTTTGCCACATGATGTAGGCCTATGGACTGAACAAGAAACCACCAAAAATTTTAACCAGTCATCGTTCTCACAACACTGAGGACCAGTCATTCGAAATGACTTCTCCATGCATTTTATGCATTGGTAAAAGCACTATGATGAAAAGTGTGATATGTTTTCAGGTATCTCCTATACTAATAGAGCCACATGCTCACCGGTTTGCCACATGATGTAGGCCTATGGACTGAACAAGAAACCACCAAAAATTTTAACCAGTCATCGTTCTCACAACACTGAGGACAAGTCATTCGAAATGACTTCATGCATTTTATGCATTTATAAAAGCACTATGATGAAAAGTGTGATATGTTTTCAGGTATCTCCTATACTAATAGAGCCACATGCTCACCGGTTTGCCACATGATGTAGGCCTATGGACTGAACAAGAAACCACCAAAAATTTTAACCAGTCATCGTTCTCACAACACTGAGGACCAGTCATTCGAAATGACTTCTCCATGCATTTTATGCATTGGTAAAAGCACTATGATGAAAAGTGTGATATGTTTTCAGGTATCTCCTATACTAATAGAGCCACATGCTCACCGGTTTGCCATATGATGTAGGCCTATGGACTGAACAAGAAACCACCAAAAATTTTAACCAGTCATCGTTCTCACAACACTGAGGACCAGTCATTCGAAATGTCTTCTCCATGCATTTTATGCATTGGTAAAAGCACTATGATGAAAAGTGTGATATGTTTTCAGGTATCTCCTATACTAATAGAGCCACATGCTCACCGGTTTGCCATATGATGTAGGCCTATGGACTGAACAAGAAACCACCAAAAATTTTAACCAGTCATCGTTCTCACAACACTGAGGACCAGTCATTCGAAATGACTTCTCCATGCATTTTATGCATTGGTAAATGCACTATGATGAAAAGTGTGATGTTTTCAGGTATCTCCTATACTAATAGAGCCACATGCTCACCGGTTTGCCACATGATGTAGGCCTATGGACTGAACAAGAAACCACCAAAAATTTTAACCAGTCATCGTTCTCACAACACTGAGGACCAGTCATTCGAAATGACTTCTCCATGCATTTTATGCATTGGTAAAAGCACTATGATGAAAAGTGTGATATGTTTTCAGGTATCTCCTATACTAATAGAGCCACATGCTCACCGGTTTGCCACATGATGTAGGCCTATGGACTGAACAAGAAACCACCAAAAATTTTAACCAGTCATCGTTCTCACAACACTGAGGACCAGTCATCCGAAATGACTTCTCCATGCATTTTATGCATTGGTAAAAGCACTATGATGAAAAGTGTGATATGTTTTCAGGTATCTCCTATACTAATAGAGCCACATGCTCACCGGTTTGCCACATGATGTAGGCCTATGGACTGAACAAGAAACCACCAAAAATTTTAACCAGTCATCGTTCTCACAACACTGAGGACCAGTCATTCGAAATGACTTCTCCATGCATTTTATGCATTGGTAAAAGCACTATGATGAAAAGTGTGATATGTTTTCAGGTATCTCCTATACTAATAGAGCCACATGCTCACCGGTTTGCCACATGATGTAGGCCTATGGACTGAACAAGAAACCACCAAAAATTTTAACCAGTCATCGTTCTCACAACACTGAGGACCAGTCATTCGAAATGACTTCTCCATGCATTTTATGCATTGGTAAAAGCACTATGATGAAAAGTGTGATATGTTTTCAGGTATCTCCTATACTAATAGAGCCACATGCTCACCGGTTTGCCACATGATGTAGGCCTATGGACTGAACAAGAAACCACCAAAAATGTTAACCAGTCATCGTTCTCACAACACTGAGGACCAGTCATCCGAAATGACTTCTCCATGCATTTTATGCATTGGTAAAAGCACTATGATGAAAAGTGTGATATGTTTTCAGTTATCTCCTATACTAATAGAGCCACATGCTCACCGGTTTGCCACATGATGTAGGCCTATGGACTGAACAAGAAACCACCAAAAATTTTAACCAGTCATCGTTCTCACAACACTGAGGACCAGTCATCCGAAATGACTTCTCCATGCATTTTATGCATTGGTAAAAGCACTATGATGAAAAGTGTGATATGTTTTCAGGTATCTCCTATACTAATAGAGCCACATGCTCACCGGTTTGCCACATGATGTAGGCCTATGGACTGAACAAGAAACCACCAAAAATTTTAACCAGTCATCGTTCTCACAACACTGAGGACCAGTCATTCGAAATGACTTCTCCATGCATTTTATGCATTGGTAAAAGCACTATGATGAAAAGTGTGATGTTTTCAGGTATCTCCTATACTAATAGAGCCACATGCTCACCGGTTTGCCACATGATGTAGGCCTATGGACTGAACAAGAAACCACCAAAAATTTTAACCAGTCATCGTTCTCACAACACTGAGGACCAGTCATTCGAAATGACTTCTCCATGCATTTTATGCATTGGTAAAAGCACTATGATGAAAAGTGTGATATGTTTTCAGGTATCTCCTATACTAATAGAGCCACATGCTCACCGGTTTGCCACATGATGTAGGCCTATGGACTGAACAAGAAACCACCAAAAATTTTAACCAGTCATCGTTCTCACAACACTGAGGACCAGTCATCCGAAATGACTTCTCCATGCATTTTATGCATTGGTAAAAGCACTATGATGAAAAGTGTGATATGTTTTCAGGTATCTCCTATACTAATAGAGCCACATGCTCACCGGTTTGCCACATGATGTAGGCCTATGGACTGAACAAGAAACCACCAAAAATTTTAACCAGTCATCGTTCTCACAACACTGAGGACCAGTCATTCGAAATGACTTCTCCATGCATTTTATGCATTGGTAAAAGCACTATGATGAAAAGTGTGATATGTTTTCAGGTATCTCCTATACTAATAGAGCCACATGCTCACCGGTTTGCCACATGATGTAGGCCTATGGACTGAACAAGAAACCACCAAAAATTTTAACCAGTCATCGTTCTCACAACACTGAGGACCAGTCATTCGAAATGACTTCTCCATGCATTTTATGCATTGGTAAAAGCACTATGATGAAAAGTGTGATATGTTTTCAGGTATCTCCTATACTAATAGAGCCACATGCTCACCGGTTTGCCACATGATGTAGGCCTATGGACTGAACAAGAAACCACCAAAAATTTTAACCAGTCATCGTTCTCACAACACTGAGGACCAGTCATTCGAAATGACTTCTCCATGCATTTTATGCATTGGTAAAAGCACTATGATGAAAAGTGTGATATGTTTTCAGGTATCTCCTATACTAATAGAGCCACATGCTCACCGGTTTGCCACATGATGTAGGCCTATGGACTGAACAAGAAACCACCAAAAATTTTAACCAGTCATCTTTCTCACAACACTGAGGACCAGTCATTCGAAATGACTTCTCCATGCATTTTATGCATTGGTAAAAGCACTATGATGAAAAGTGTGATATGTTTTCAGGTATCTCCTATACTATTAGAGCCACATGCTCACCGGTTTGCCACATGATGTAGGCCTATGGACTGAACAAGAAACCACCAAAAATTTTAACCAGTCATCGTTCTCACAACACTGAGGACCAGTCATTCGAAATGACTTCTCCATGCATTTTATGCATTGGTAAAAGCACTATGATGAAAAGTGTGATATGTTTTCAGGTATCTCCTATACTAATAGAGCCACATGCTCACCGGTTTGCCACATGATGTAGGCCTATGGACTGAACAAGAAACCACCAAAAATTTTAACCAGTCATCGTTCTCACAACACTGAGGACCAGTCATTCGAAATGACTTCTCCATGCATTTTATGCATTGGTAAAAGCACTATGATGAAAAGTGTGATATGTTTTCAGGTATCTCCTATACTAATAGAGCCACATGCTCACCGGTTTGCCACATGATGTAGGCCTATGGACTGAACAAGAAACCACCAAAAATTTTAACCAGTCATCGTTCTCACAACACTGAGGACCAGTCATTCGAAATGACTTCTCCATGCATTTTATGCATTGGTAAAAGCACTATGATGAAAAGTGTGATATGTTTTCAGGTATCTCCTATACTAATAGAGCCACATGCTCACCGGTTTGCCACATGATGTAGGCCTACGGACTGAACAAGAAACCACCAAAAATTTTAACCAGTCATCGTTCTCACAACACTGAGGACCAGTCATTCGAAATGACTTCTCCATGCATTTTATGCATTGGTATAAGCACTATGATGAAAAGTGTGATATGTTTTCAGGTATCTCCTATACTAATAGAGCCACATGCTCACCGGTTTGCCACATGATGTAGGCCTATGGACTGAACAAGAAACCACCAAAAATTTTAACCAGTCATCGTTCTCACAACACTGAGGACCAGTCATTCGAAATGACTTCTCCATGCATTTTATGCATTGGTAAAAGCACTATGATGAAAAGTGTGATATGTTTTCAGGTATCTCCTATACTAATAGAGCCACATGCTCACCGGTTTGCCACATGATGTAGGCCTATGGACTGAACAAGAAACCACCAAAAATTTTAACCAGTCATCGTTCTCACAACACTGAGGACCAGTCATTCGAAATGACTTCTCCATGCATTTTATGCATTGGTAAAAGCACTATGATTGAAAAGTGTGATATGTTTTCAGGTATCTCCTATACTAATAGAGCCACATGCTCACCGGTTTGCCACATGATGTAGGCCTATGGACTGAACAAGAAACCACCAAAAATTTTAACCAGTCATCGTTCTCACAACACTGAGGACCAGTCATTCGAAATGACTTCTCCATGCATTTTATGCATTGGTAAAAGCACTATGATGAAAAGTGTGATAAGTTTTCAGGTATCTCCTATACTAATAGAGCCACATGCTCACCGGTTTGCCACATGATGTAGGCCTATGGACTGAACAAGAAACCACCAAAAATTTTAACCAGTCATCGTTCTCACAACACTGAGGACCAGTCATTCGAAATGACTTCTCCATGCATTTTATGCATTGGTAAAAGCACTATGATGAAAAGTGTGATATGTTTTCAGGTATCTCCTATACTAATAGAGCCACATGCTCACCGGTTTGCCACATGATGTAGGCCTATGGACTGAACAAGAAACCACCAAAAATTTTAACCAGTCATTGTTCTCACAACACTGAGGACCAGTCATCCGAAATGACTTCTCCATGCATTTTATGCATTGGTAAAAGCACTATGATGAAAAGTGTGATATGTTTTCAGGTATCTCCTATACTAATAGAGCCACATGCTCACCGGTTTGCCACATGATGTAGGCCTATGGACTGAACAAGAAACCACCAAAAATTTTAACCAGTCATCGTTCTCACAACACTGAGGACCAGTCATTCGAAATGACTTCTCCATGCATTTTATGCATTGGTAAAAGCACTATGATGAAAAGTGTGATATGTTTTCAGGTATCTCCTATACTAATAGAGCCACATGCTCACCGGTTTGCCACATGATGTAGGCCTATGGACTGAACAAGAAACCACCAAAAATTTTAACCAGTCATCGTTCTCACAACACTGAGGACCAGTCATTCGAAATGACTTCTCCATGCATTTTATGCATTGGCAAAAGCACTATGATGAAAAGTGTGATATGTTTTCAGGTATCTCCTATACTAATAGAGCCACATGCTCACCGGTTTGCCACATGATGTAGGCCTATGGACTGAACAAGAAACCACCAAAAATTTTAACCAGTCATCGTTCTCACAACACTGAGGACCAGTCATCCGAAATGACTTCTCCATGCATTTTATGCATTGGTAAAAGCACTATGATGAAAAGTGTGATATGTTTTCAGGCATCTCCTATACTAATAGAGCCACATGCTCACCGGTTTGCCACATGATGTAGGCCTATGGACTGAACAAGAAACCACCAAAAATTTTAACCAGTCATCGTTCTCACAACACTGAGGACCAGTCATCCGAAATGACTTCTCCATGCATTTTATGCATTGGTAAAAGCACTATGATGAAAAGTGTGATATGTTTTCAGGTATCTCCTATACTAATAGAGCCACATGCTCACCGGTTTGCCACATGATGTAGGCCTATGGACTGAACAAGAAACCACCAAAAATTTTAACCAGTCATCGTTCTCACAACACTGAGGACCAGTCATTCGAAATGACTTCTCCATGCATTTTATGCATTGGTAAAAGCACTATGATGAAAAGTGTGATGTTTTCAGGTATCTCCTATACTAATAGAGCCACATGCTCACCGGTTTGCCACATGATGTAGGCCTATGGACTGAACAAGAAACCACCAAAAATTTTAACCAGTCATCGTTCTCACAACACTGAGGACCAGTCATTCGAAATGACTTCTCCATGCATTTTATGCATTGGTAAAAGCACTATGATGAAAAGTGTGATATGTTTTCAGGTATCTCCTATACTAATAGAGCCACATGCTCACCGGTTTGCCACATGATGTAGGCCTATGGACTGAACAAGAAACCACTAAACATTTTAACCAGTCATTGTTCTCACAACACTGAGGACCAGTCATTCGAAATGACTTCTCCATGCATTTTATGCATTGGTAAAAGCACTATGATGAAAAGTGTGATATGTTTTCAGGTATCTCCTATACTAATAGAGCCACATGCTCACCGGTTTGCCACATGATGTAGGCCTATGGACTGAACAAGAAACCACCAAAAATTTTAACCAGTCATCGTTCTCACAACACTGAGGACCAGTCATTCGAAATGACTTCTCCATGCATTTTATGCATTGGTAAAAGCACTATGATGAAAAGTGTGATATGTTTTCAGGTATCTCCTATACTAATAGAGCCACATGCTCACCGGTTTGCCACATGATGTAGGCCTATGGACTGAACAAGAAACCACCAAAAATTTTAACCAGTCATCGTTCTCACAACACTGAGGACCAGTCATTCGAAATGACTTCTCCATGCATTTTATGCATTGGTAAAAGCACTATGATGAAAAGTGTGATATGTTTTCATCAGGTATCTCCTATACTAATAGAGCCACATGCTCACCGGTTTGCCACATGATGTAGGCCTATGGACTGAACAATCAACCACCAAAAATTTTAACCAGTCATCGTTCTCACAACACTGAGGACCAGTCATTCGAAATGACTTCTCCATGCATTTTATGCATTGGTAAAAGCACTATGATGAAAAGTGTGATATGTTTTCAGGTATCTCCTATACTAATATAGCCACATGCTCACCGGTTTGCCACATGATGTAGGCCTATGGACTGAACAAGAAACCACCAAAAATTTTAACCAGTCATCGTTCTCACAACACTGAGGACCAGTCATTCGAAATGACTTCTCCATGCATTTTATGCATTGGTAAAAGCACTATGATGAAAAGTGTGATATGTTTTCAGGTATCTCCTATACAAATAGAGCCACATGCTCACCGGTTTGCCACATGATGTAGGCCTATGGACTGAACAAGAAACCACCAAAAATTTTAACCAGTCATCGTTCTCACAACACTGAGGACCAGTCATTCGAAATGACTTCTCCATGCATTTTATGCATTGGTAAAAGCACTATGATTGAAAAGTGTGATATGTTTTCAGGTATCTCCTATACTAATAGAGCCACATGCTCACCGGTTTGCCACATGATGTAGGCCTATGGACTGAACAAGAAACCACCAAAAATTTTAACCAGTCATCGTTCTCACAACACTGAGGACCAGTCATTCGAAATGACTTCTCCATGCATTTTATGCATTGGTAAAAGCACTATGATGAAAAGTGTGATATGTTTTCAGGTATCTCCTATACTAATAGAGCCACATGCTCACCGGTTTGCCACATGATGTAGGCCTATGGACTGAACAAGAAACCACCAAAAATTTTAACCAGTCATCGTTCTCACAACACTGAGGACCAGTCATTCGAAATGACTTCTCCATGCATTTTATGCATTGGTAAAAGCACTATGATGAAAAGTGTGATATGTTTTCAGGTATCTCCTGTACTAATAGAGCCACATGCTCACCGGTTTGCCACATGATGTAGGCCTATGGACTGAACAAGAAACCACCAAAAATTTTAACCAGTCATCGTTCTCACAACACTGAGGACCAATCATTCAAAATGACTTCTCCATGCATTTTATGCATTGGTAAAAGCACTATGATGAAAAGTGTGATATGTTTTCAGGTGTCTCCTATACTAATAGAGCCACATGCTCACCGGTTTGCCACATGATGTAGGCCTATGGACTGAACAAGAAACCACCAAAAATTTTAACCAGTCATCGTTCTCACAACACTGAGGACCAGTCATTCGAAATGACTTCTCCATGCATTTTATGCATTGGTAAAAGCACTATGATGAAAAGTGTGATATGTTTTCAGGTATCTCCTATACTAATAGAGCCACATGCTCACCGGTTTGCCACATGATGTAGGCCTATGGACTGAACAAGAAACCACCAAAAATTTTAACCAGTCATCGTTCTCACAACACTGAGGACCAGTCATTCGAAATGACTTCTCCATGCATTTTATGCATTGGTAAAAGCACTATGATGAAAAGTGTGATATGTTTTCAGGTATCTCCTATACTAATAGAGCCACATGCTCACCGGTTTGCCACATGATGTAGGCCTATGGACTGAACAAGAAACCACCAAAAATTTTAACCAGTCATCGTTCTCACAACACTGAGGACCAGTCATTCGAAATGACTTCTCCATGCATTTTATGCATTGGTAAAAGCACTATGATGAAAAGTGTGATATGTTTTCAGGTATCTCCTATACTAATAGAGCCACATGCTCACCGGTTTGCCACATGATGTAGGCCTATGAACTGAACAAGAAACCACCAAAAATTTTAACCAGTCATCGTTCTCACAACACTGAGGACCAGTCATCCGAAATGACTTCTCCATGCATTTTATGCATTGGTAAAAGCACTATGATGAAAAGTGTGATATGTTTTCAGGTATCTCCTATACTAATAGAGCCACATGCTCACCGGTTTGCCACATGATGTAGGCCTATGGACTGAACAAGAAACCACCAAAAATTTTAACCAGTCATCGTTCTCACAACACTGAGGACCAGTCATTCGAAATGACTTCTCCATGCATTTTATGCATTGCTAAAAGCACTATGATGAAAAGTGTGATATGTTTTCAGGTATCTCCTGTACAAATAGAGCCACATGCTCACCGGTTTGCCACATGATGTAGGCCTATGGACTGAACAAGAAACCACCAAAAATTTTAACCAGTCATCGTTCTCACAACACTGAGGACCAATCATTCAAAATGACTTCTCCATGCATTTTATGCATTGGTAAAAGCACTATGATGAAAAGTGTGATATGTTTTCAGGTATCTCCTATACTAATAGAGCCACATGCTCACCGGTTTGCCACATGATGTAGGCCTATGGACTGAACAAGAAACCACCAAAAATTTTAACCAGTCATCGTTCTCACAACACTGAGGACCAGTCATTTGAAATGACTTCTCCATGCATTTTATGCATTGGTAAAAGCACTATGATGAAAAGTGTGATATGTTTTCAGGTATCTCCTATACTAATAGAGCCACATGCTCACCGGTTTGCCACATGATGTAGGCCTATGGACTGAACAAGAAACCACCAAAAATTTTAACCAGTCATCGTTCTCACAACACTGAGGACCAGTCATTCGAAATGACTTCTCCATGCATTTTATGCATTGGTAAAAGCACTATGATGAAAAGTGTGATATGTTTTCAGGTATCTCCTATACTAATAGAGCCACATGCTCACCGGTTTGCCACATGATGTAGGCCTATGGACTGAACAAGAAACCACCAAAAATTTTAACCAGTCATCGTTCTCACAACACTGAGGACCAGTCATTCGAAATGACTTCTCCATGCATTTTATGCATTGGTAAAAGCACTATGATGAAAAGTGTGATATGTTTTCAGGTATCTCCTATACTAATAGAGCCACATGCTCACCGGTTTGCCACATGATGTAGGCCTATGAACTGAACAAGAAACCACCAAAAATTTTAACCAGTCATCGTTCTCACAACACTGAGGACCAGTCATCCGAAATGACTTCTCCATGCATTTTATGCATTGGTAAAAGCACTATGATGAAAAGTGTGATATGTTTTCAGGTATCTCCTATACTAATAGAGCCACATGCTCACCGGTTTGCCACATGATGTAGGCCTATGGACTGAACAAGAAACCACCAAAAATTTTAACCAGTCATCGTTCTCACAACACTGAGGACCAGTCATTCGAAATGACTTCTCCATGCATTTTTTGCATTGGTAAAAGCACTATGATGAAAAGTGTGATATGTTTTCAGGTATCTCCTATACTAATAGAGCCACATGCTCACCGGTTTGCCACATGATGTAGGCCTATGGACTGAACAAGAAACCACCAAAAATTTTAACCAGTCATCGTTCTCACAACACTGAGGACCAGTCATTCGAAATGACTTCTCCATGCATTTTATGCATTGGTAAAAGCACTATGATGAAAAGTGTGATATGTTTTCAGGTATCTCCTATACTAATAGAGCCACATGCTCACCGGTTTGCCACATGATGTAGGCCTATGGACTGAACAAGAAACCACCAAAAATTTTAACCAGTCATCGTTCTCACAACACTGAGGACCAGTCATTCGAAATGACTTCTCCATGCATTTTATGCATTGGTAAAAGCACTATGATGAAAAGTGTGATATGTTTTCAGGTATCTCCTATACTAATAGAGCCACATGCTCACCGGTTTGCCACATGATGTAGGCCTATGGACTGAACAAGAAACCACCAAAAATTTTAACCAGTCATCGTTCTCACAACACTGAGGACCAGTTATTCGAAATGACTTCTCCATGCATTTTATGCATTGGTAAAAGCACTATGATGAAAAGTGTGATATGTTTTCAGGTATCTCCTATACTAATAGAGCCACATGCTCACCGGTTTGCCACATGATGTAGGCCTATGGACTGAACAAGAAACCACCAAAAATTTTAACCAGTCATCGTTCTCACAACACTGAGGACCAGTCATTCGAAATGACTTCTCCATGCATTTTATGCATTGGTAAAAGCACTATGATGAAAAGTGTGATATGTTTTCAGGTATCTCCTATACTAATAGAGCCACATGCTCACCGGTTTGCCACATGATGTAGGCCTATGGACTGAACAAGAAACCACCAAAAATTTTAACCAGTCATCGTTCTCACAACACTGAGGACCAGTCATTCGAAATGACTTCTCCATGCATTTTATGCATTGGTAAAAGCACTATGATGAAAAGTGTGATATGTTTTCAGGTATCTCCTGTACTAATAGAGCCACATGCTCACCGGTTTGCCACATGATGTAGGCCTATGGACTGAACAAGAAACCACCAAAAATTTTAACCAGTCATCGTTCTCACAACACTGAGGACCAGTCATTCGAAATGACTTCTCCATGCATTTTATGCATTGGTAAAAGCACTATGATGAAAAGTGTGATATGTTTTCTGGTATCTCCTATACTAATAGAGCCACATGCTCACCGGTTTGCCACATGATGTAGGCCTATGGACTGAACAAGAAACCACCAAAAATTTTAACCAGTCATCGTTCTCACAACACTGAGGACCAGTCATCCGAAATGACTTCTCCATGCATTTTATGCATTGGTAAAAGCACTATGATGAAAAGTGTGATATGTTTTCAGGTATCTCCTATACTAATAGAGCCACATGCTCACCGGTTTGCCACATGATGTAGGCCTATGGACTGAACAAGAAACCACCAAAAATTTTAACCAGTCATCGTTCTCACAACACTGAGGACCAGTCATTCGAAATGACTTCTCCATGCATTTTATGCATTGGCAAAAGCACTATGATGAAAAGTGTGATATGTTTTCAGGTATCTCCTATACTAATAGAGCCACATGCTCACCGGTTTGCCACATGATGTAGGCCTATGGACTGAACAAGAAACCACCAAAAATTTTAACCAGTCATCGTTCTCACAACACTGAGGACCAGTCATTCGAAATGACTTCTCCATGCATTTTATGCATTGGCAAAAGCACTATGATGAAAAGTGTGATATGTTTTCAGGTATCTCCTATACTAATAGAGCCACATGCTCACCGGTTTGCCACATGATGTAGGCCTATGGACTGAACAAGAAACCACCAAAAATTTTAACCAGTCATCGTTCTCACAACACTGAGGACCAGTCATCCGAAATGACTTCTCCATGCATTTTATGCATTGGTAAAAGCACTATGATGAAAAGTGTGATATGTTTTCAGGTATCTCCTATACTAATAGAGCCACATGCTCACCGGTTTGCCACATGATGTAGGCCTATGGACTGAACAAGAAACCACCAAAAATTTTAACCAGTCATCGTTCTCACAACACTGAGGACCAGTCATCCGAAATGACTTCTCCATGCATTTTATGCATTGGTAAAAGCACTATGATGAAAAGTGTGATATGTTTTCAGGTATCTCCTATACTAATAGAGCCTCATGCTCACCGGTTTGCCACATGATGTAGGCCTATGGACTGAACAAGAAACCACCAAAAATTTTAACCAGTCAGCGTTCTCACAACACTGAGGACCAGTCATTCGAAATGACTTCTCCATGCATTTTATGCATTGGTAAAAGCACTATGATGAAAAGTGTGATGTTTTCAGGTATCTCCTATACTAATAGAGCCACATGCTCACCGGTTTGCCACATGATGTAGGCCTATGGACTGAACAAGAAACCACCAAAAATTTTAACCAGTCATCGTTCTCACAACACTGAGGACCAGTCATTCGAAATGACTTCTCCATGCATTTTATGCATTGGTAAAAGCACTATGATGAAAAGTGTGATATGTTTTCAGGTATCTCCTATACTAATAGAGCCACATGCTCACCGGTTTGCCACATGATGTAGGCCTATGGACTGAACAAGAAACCGCCAAAAATTTTAACCAGTCATTGTTCTCACAACACTGAGGACCAGTCATTCGAAATGACTTCTCCATGCATTTTATGCATTGGTAAAAGCACTATGATGAAAAGTGTGATATGTTTTCAGGTATCTCCTATACTAATAGAGCCACATGCTCACCGGTTTGCCACATGATGTAGGCCTATGGACTGAACAAGAAACCACCAAAAATTTTAACCAGTCATCGTTCTCACAACACTGAGGACCAGTCATTCGAAATGACTTCTCCATGCATTTTATGCATTGGTAAAAGCACTATGATGAAAAGTGTGATATGTTTTCAGGTATCTCCTATACTAATAGAGCCACATGCTCACCGGTTTGCCACATGATGTAGGCCTATGGACTGAACAAGAAACCACCAAAAATTTTAACCAGTCATCGTTCTCACAACACTGAGGACCAGTCATTCGAAATGACTTCTCCATGCATTTTATGCATTGGTAAAAGCACTATGATGAAAAGTGTGATATGTTTTCAGGTATCTCCTATACTAATAGAGCCACATGCTCACCGGTTTGCCACATGATGTAGGCCTATGGACTGAACAAGTAACCACCAAAAATTTTAACCAGTCATCGTTCTCACAACACTGAGGACCAGTCATTCGAAATGACTTCTCCATGCATTTTATGCATTGGTAAAAGCACTATGATGAAAAGTGTGATATGTTTTCAGGTATCTCCTATACTAATATAGCCACATGCTCACCGGTTTGCCACATGATGTAGGCCTATGGACTGAACAAGAAACCACCAAAAATTTTAACCAGTCATCGTTCTCACAACACTGAGGACCAGTCATTCGAAATGACTTCTCCATGCATTTTATGCATTGGTAAAAGCACTATGATGAAAAGTGTGATATGTTTTCAGGTATCTCCTATACTAATAGAGCCACATGCTCACCGGTTTGCCACATGATGTAGGCCTATGGACTGAACAAGAAACCACCAAAAATTTTAACCAGTCATCGTTCTCACAACACTGAGGACCAGTCATTCGAAATGACTTCTCCATGCATTTTATGCATTGGTAAAAGCACTATGATGAAAAGTGTGATATGTTTTCAGGTATCTCCTATACTAATAGAGCCACATGCTCACCGGTTTGCCACATGATGTAGGCCTATGGACTGAACAAGAAACCACCAAAAATTTTAACCAGTCATCGTTCTCACAACACTGAGGACAAGTCATTCGAAATGACTTCATGCATTTTATGCATTTATAAAAGCACTATGATGAAAAGTGTGATATGTTTTCAGGTATCTCCTATACTAATAGAGCCACATGCTCACCGGTTTGCCACATGATGTAGGCCTATGGACTGAACAAGAAACCACCAAAAATTTTAACCAGTCATCGTTCTCACAACACTGAGGACCAGTCATTCGAAATGACTTCTCCATGCATTTTATGCATTGGTAAAAGCACTATGATGAAAAGTGTGATATGTTTTCAGGTATCTCCTATACTAATAGAGCCACATGCTCACCGGTTTGCCATATGATGTAGGCCTATGGACTGAACAAGAAACCACCAAAAATTTTAACCAGTCATCGTTCTCACAACACTGAGGACCAGTCATTCGAAATGTCTTCTCCATGCATTTTATGCATTGGTAAAAGCACTATGATGAAAAGTGTGATATGTTTTCAGGTATCTCCTATACTAATAGAGCCACATGCTCACCGGTTTGCCATATGATGTAGGCCTATGGACTGAACAAGAAACCACCAAAAATTTTAACCAGTCATCGTTCTCACAACACTGAGGACCAGTCATTCGAAATGACTTCTCCATGCATTTTATGCATTGGTAAATGCACTATGATGAAAAGTGTGATGTTTTCAGGTATCTCCTATACTAATAGAGCCACATGCTCACCGGTTTGCCACATGATGTAGGCCTATGGACTGAACAAGAAACCACCAAAAATTTTAACCAGTCATCGTTCTCACAACACTGAGGACCAGTCATTCGAAATGACTTCTCCATGCATTTTATGCATTGGTAAAAGCACTATGATGAAAAGTGTGATATGTTTTCAGGTATCTCCTATACTAATAGAGCCACATGCTCACCGGTTTGCCACATGATGTAGGCCTATGGACTGAACAAGAAACCACCAAAAATTTTAACCAGTCATCGTTCTCACAACACTGAGGACCAGTCATCCGAAATGACTTCTCCATGCATTTTATGCATTGGTAAAAGCACTATGATGAAAAGTGTGATATGTTTTCAGGTATCTCCTATACTAATAGAGCCACATGCTCACCGGTTTGCCACATGATGTAGGCCTATGGACTGAACAAGAAACCACCAAAAATTTTAACCAGTCATCGTTCTCACAACACTGAGGACCAGTCATTCGAAATGACTTCTCCATGCATTTTATGCATTGGTAAAAGCACTATGATGAAAAGTGTGATATGTTTTCAGGTATCTCCTATACTAATAGAGCCACATGCTCACCGGTTTGCCACATGATGTAGGCCTATGGACTGAACAAGAAACCACCAAAAATTTTAACCAGTCATCGTTCTCACAACACTGAGGACCAGTCATTCGAAATGACTTCTCCATGCATTTTATGCATTGGTAAAAGCACTATGATGAAAAGTGTGATATGTTTTCAGGTATCTCCTATACTAATAGAGCCACATGCTCACCGGTTTGCCACATGATGTAGGCCTATGGACTGAACAAGAAACCACCAAAAATGTTAACCAGTCATCGTTCTCACAACACTGAGGACCAGTCATCCGAAATGACTTCTCCATGCATTTTATGCATTGGTAAAAGCACTATGATGAAAAGTGTGATATGTTTTCAGTTATCTCCTATACTAATAGAGCCACATGCTCACCGGTTTGCCACATGATGTAGGCCTATGGACTGAACAAGAAACCACCAAAAATTTTAACCAGTCATCGTTCTCACAACACTGAGGACCAGTCATCCGAAATGACTTCTCCATGCATTTTATGCATTGGTAAAAGCACTATGATGAAAAGTGTGATATGTTTTCAGGTATCTCCTATACTAATAGAGCCACATGCTCACCGGTTTGCCACATGATGTAGGCCTATGGACTGAACAAGAAACCACCAAAAATTTTAACCAGTCATCGTTCTCACAACACTGAGGACCAGTCATTCGAAATGACTTCTCCATGCATTTTATGCATTGGTAAAAGCACTATGATGAAAAGTGTGATGTTTTCAGGTATCTCCTATACTAATAGAGCCACATGCTCACCGGTTTGCCACATGATGTAGGCCTATGGACTGAACAAGAAACCACCAAAAATTTTAACCAGTCATCGTTCTCACAACACTGAGGACCAGTCATTCGAAATGACTTCTCCATGCATTTTATGCATTGGTAAAAGCACTATGATGAAAAGTGTGATATGTTTTCAGGTATCTCCTATACTAATAGAGCCACATGCTCACCGGTTTGCCACATGATGTAGGCCTATGGACTGAACAAGAAACCACCAAAAATTTTAACCAGTCATCGTTCTCACAACACTGAGGACCAGTCATTCGAAATGACTTCTCCATGCATTTTATGCATTGGTAAAAGCACTATGATGAAAAGTGTGATATGTTTTCAGGTATCTCCTATACTAATAGAGCCACATGCTCACCGGTTTGCCACATGATGTAGGCCTATGGACTGAACAAGAAACCACCAAAATTTTAACCAGTCATCGTTCTCACAACACTGAGGACCAGTCATTCGAAATGACTTCTCCATGCATTTTATGCATTGGTAAAAGCACTATGATGAAAAGTGTGATATGTTTTCAGGTATCTCCTATACTAATAGAGCCACATGCTCACCGGTTTGCCACATGATGTAGGCCTATGGACTGAACAAGAAACCACCAAAAATTTTAACCAGTCATCGTTCTCACAACACTGAGGACCAGTCATTCGAAATGACTTCTCCATGCATTTTATGCATTGGTAAAAGCACTATGATGAAAAGTGTGATATGTTTTCAGGTATCTCCTATACTAATAGAGCCACATGCTCACCGGTTTGCCACATGATGTAGGCCTATGGACTGAACAAGAAACCACCAAAAA
>NW_027194523.1:0-28740 GCF_032444005.1 Ranitomeya imitator
ACTTATGGATAGGGTTGCACTTAGGGATAGGGTTGCACTTAGGGATAGGGTTGCACTTAGGGTTGCACTTAGGGTTGCACTTAGGGTTGCACTTAGGGTTGCACTTAGGGATAGGGTTGCACTTAGGGATAGGGTTGCACTTAGGGATAGGGTTGCACTCAGGGATAGGGTTGCACTTAGGGATAGGGTTGCACTTAGGGATAGGGTTGCACTTAGGGTTGCACTTAGGGTTGCACTTAGGGTTGCACTTAGGGATAGGGTTGCACTTAGGGTTGCACTTAGGGATAGGGTTGCACTTAGGGTTGCACTTAGGGTTGCACTTAGGGATAGGGTTGCACTTAGGGTTGCATTTAGGGATAGGGTTGCACTTAGGGTTGCACTTAGGGATAGGGTTGCACTTAGGGATAGGGTTGCACTTAGGGTTGCACTTAGGGATAGGGTTGCACTTAGGGTTGCACTTAGGGTTGCACTAAAGGTTGCACTAAGGGATAGGGTTGCACTTAAGGTTGCACTTAGGGATAGGGTTGCACTTAGGGTTGCACTTAGGGATAGGGTTGCACTTAGGGTTGCACTCAGGGTTGCACTTAGGGATAGGGTTGCACTTAGGGATAGGGTTGCACTTAGGGTTGCACTTAGGGATAGGGTTGCACTTAGGGATAGGGTTGCACTTAGGGATAGGGTTGCACTTAGGGTTGCACTTATGGATAGGGTTGCACTTAGGGATAGGGTTGCACTTAGGGTTGCACTTAGGGATAGGGTTGCACTTAGGGATAGGGTTGCACTTAGGGTTGCACTTAGAGATAGGGTTGCACTTAGGGTTGCACTTAGGGATAGGGTTGCACTTACGGTTGCACTTAGGGATAGGGTTGCACTTAGGGTTGCACTCAGGGTTGCACTTAGGGTTGCACTCAGGGTTGCACTCAGGGTTGCACTTAGGGATAGGGTTGCACTTAGGGATAGGGTTGCACTTAGGGATAGGGTTGCACTTAGGGATAGGGTTGCACTTAAGGATAGGGTTGCACTTAGGGATAGGGTTGCACTTAGGGTTGCACTTAGGGATAGGGTTGCACTTAGGGTTGCACTTAGGGATAGGGTTGCACTTAGGGTTGCACTTAGGGATAGGGTTGCACTTAGGGTTGCACTCAGGGTTGCACTTAGGGATAGGGTTGGACTTAGGGTTGCACTTAGCGATAGGGTTGCACTTAGGGTTGCACTTAGGGTTGCACTTAGGGATAGGGTTGCACTTAGGGTTGCACTTAGGGATAGGGTTGCACTTAGGGTTGCACTTAGGGATAGGGTTGCACTTAGGGTTGCACTTAGGGATAGGGTTGCACTTAGGGATAGGATTGCACTTAGGGTTGCACTTACGGTTGCACTTAGGGTTGCACTTAGGGATAGGGTTGCACTTCGGGATAGGGTTGCACTTAGGGTTGCACTTAGGGATAGGGTTGCACTTAGGGTTGCACTTAGGGTTGCACTAAAGGTTGCACTAAGGGATAGGGTTGCACTTAGGGTTGCACTTAGGGATAGGGTTGCACTTAGGGTTGCACTTAGGGATAGGGTTGCACTTAGGGTTGCACTCAGGGTTGCACTTAGGGATAGGGTTGCACTTAGGGATAGGGTTGCACTTAGGGATAGGGTTGCACTTAGGGATAGGGTTGCACTTAGGGATAGGGTTGCACTTAGGGATAGGGTTGCACTTATGGATGCACTTATGGATAGGGTTGCACTTAGGGATAGGGTTGCACTTAGGGTTGCACTTAGGGATAGGGTTGCACTTAGGGATAGGGTTGCACTTAGGGATAGGGTTGCACTTAGGGATAGGGTTGCACTTAGGGTTGCACTTAGGGTTGCACTTAGGGTTAGGGTTGCACTTAGGGATAGGGTTGCACTTAGGGTTGCACTTACGGTTGCACTTAGGGTTGCACTTAGGGATAGGGTTGCACTTAGGGTTGCACTTAGGGATAGGGTTGCACTTAGGGATAGGATTGCACTTAGGGTTGCACTTACGGTTGCACTTAGGGTTGCACTTAGGGATAGGGTTGCACTTCGGGATAGGGTTGCACTTAGGGTTGCACTTAGGGATAGGGTTGCACTTAGGGTTGCACTTAGGGTTGCACTAAAGGTTGCACTAAGGGATAGGGTTGCACTTAGGGTTGCACTTAGGGATAGGGTTGCACTTAGGGTTGCACTTAGGGATAGGGTTGCACTTAGGGTTGCACTCAGGGTTGCACTTAGGGATAGGGTTGCACTTAGGGATAGGGTTGCACTTAGGGTTGCACTTAGGGATAGGGTTGCACTTAGGGATAGGGTTGCACTTAGGGATAGGGTTGCACTTAGGGATAGGGTTGCACTTATGGATAGGGTTGCACTTAGGGATAGGGTTGCACTTAGGGTTGCACTTAGGGATAGGGTTGCACTTAGGGATAGGGTTGCACTTAGGGATAGGGTTGCACTTAGGGATAGGGTTGCACTTAGGGTTGCACTTAGGGTTGCACTTAGGGTTAGGGTTGCACTTAGGGATAGGGTTGCACTTAGGGTTGCACTTACGGTTGCACTTAGGGTTGCACTTAGGGATAGGGTTGCACTTAGGGATAGGGTTGCACTTAGGGATAGGGTTGCACTTAGGGTTGCACTTAGGGATAGGGTTGCACTTAGGGTTGCACTTAGGGTTGCACTAAAGGTTGCACTAAGGGATAGGGTTGCACTTAGGGTTGCACTTAGGGATAGGGTTGCACTTAGGGATAGGGTTGCACTTAGGGTTGCACTCAGGGTTGCACTTAGGGATAGGGTTGCACTTAGGGATAGGGTTGCACTTAGGGTTGCACTTAGGGATAGGGTTGCACTTAGGGATAGGGTTGCACTTAGGGATAGGGTTGCACTTAGGGATAGGGTTGCACTTAGGGTTGCACTTATGGATAGGGTTGCACTTAGGGATAGGGTTGCACTTAGGGATAGGGTTGCACTTAGGGATAGGGTTGCACTTAGGGTTGCACTTAGGGTTGCACTTAGGGATAGGGTTGCACTTAGGGATAGGGTTGCACTTAGGGATAGGGTTGCACTCAGGGATAGGGTTGCACTTAGGGATAGGGTTGCACTTAGGGATAGGGTTGCACTTAGGGTTGCACTTAGGGTTGCACTTAGGGTTGCACTTAGGGATAGGGTTGCACTTAGGGTTGCACTTAGGGATAGGGTTGCACTTAGGGTTGCACTCAGGGTTGCACTTAGGGATAGGGTTGCACTTAGGGATAGGGTTGCACTTAGGGATAGGGTTGCACTTACGGTTGCACTCAGGGTTGCACTTAGGGATAGGGTTGCACTTAGGGTTGCACTTAGGGATAGGGTTGCACTTAGGGTTGCACTTAGGGATAGGGTTGCACTTCGGGATAGGGTTGCACTTAGGGATAGGGTTGCACTTAGGGTTGCACTTACGGTTGCACTCAGGGTTGCACTTAGGGATAGGGTTGCACTTAGGGTTGCACTTAGGGATAGGGTTGCACTTAGGGTTGCACTTAGGGATAGGGTTGCACTTAGGGTTGCACTCGGTTGCACTCAGGGATAGGGTTGCACTTAGGGATAGGGTTGCACTTAGGGATAGGGTTGCACTTAGGGATAGGGTTGCACTTAGGGTTGCACTTAAGGATAGGGTTGCACTTAGGGTTGCACTTAGAGGTTGCACTTAGGGTTGCACTTAGGGATAGGGTTGCACTTAGGGTTGCACTTAGGGATAGGGTTGCACTTAGGGTTGCACTCAGGGTTGCACTCAGGGATAGGGTTGCACTTATGGATAGGGTTGCACTTAGGGATAGGGTTGCACTTAGGGATAGGGTTCCACTTAGGGTTGCACTTAGGGATAGGGTTGCACTTAGGGTTGCACTTAGGGTTGCACTTAGGGAAAGGGTTGCACTTAGGGTTGCATTTAGGGATAGGGTTGCACTTAGGGTTGCACTTAGGGATAGGGTTGCACTTAGGGTTGCACTCGGTTGCACTTAGGGATAGGGTTGCACTTAGGGATAGGGTTGCACTTAGGGTTGCACTTAGAGATAGGGTTGCACTCAGGGATAGGGTTGCACTTAGGGATAGGGTTGCACTTAGGGTTGCACTTATGGTTGCACTTAGGGATAGGGTTGCACTTAGGGTTGCACTTAGGGATAGGGTTGCACTTAGGGTTGCACTTAGGGTTGCACTCAGGGTTGTACTTAGGGTTTCACTTAGGGATAGGGTTGCACTTAGGGTTGCACTTAGGGATAGGGTTGCATTTAGGGTTGCACTCAGGGTTGCACTCAGGGATAGGGTTGCACTTAGGGATAGGGTTGCACTTAGGGTTGCACTTAGGGTTGCACTTAGGGTTGCATTTAGGGATAGGGTTGCACTTAGGGTTGCACTCAGGGTAGCACTCAGGGATAGGGTTGCACTTAGGGATAGGGTTGCACTTAGGGATAGGGTTGCACTTAGGGATAGGGTTCCACTTAGGGTTGCACTTAGGGATAGGGTTGCACTTAGGGTTGCACTTAGGGTTGCACTTAGGGTTGCACTTAGGGATAGGGTTGCACTTAGGGTTGCACTTAGGGATAGGGTTGCACTTAGGGTTGCACTTAGGGATAGGGTTGCACTTAGGGTTGCACTCAGGGTTGCACTTAGGGATAGGGTTGCACTTAGGGATAGGGTTGCACTTAGGGATAGGGTTGCACTTAGGGATAGGGTTGCACTTAGGGATAGGGTTGCACTTACGGTTGCACTTAGGGTTGCACTTACGGTTGCACTTAGGGTTGCACTTAGGGATAGGGTTGCACTTAGGGTTGCACTTAGGGATAGGGTTGCACTTAGGGTTGCACTTAGGGTTGCACTTAGGGTTGCACTCAGGGTTGCACTTAGGGATAGGGTTGCACTTAGGGATAGGGTTGCACTTAGGGATAGGGTTGCACTTAGGGATAGGGTTGCACTTAGGGTTGCACTTAGAGATAGGGTTGCACTCAGGGATAGGGTTGCACTTAGGGATAGGGTTGCACTTAGGGTTGCACTTATGGTTGCACTTAGGGATAGGGTTGCACTTAGGGTTGCACTTAGGGATAGGGTTGCACTTAGGGTTGCACTTAGGGTTGCACTCAGGGTTGTACTTAGGGTTTCACTTAGGGATAGGGTTGCACTTAGGGTTGCACTTAGGGATAGGGTTGCATTTAGGGTTGCACTCAGGGTTGCACTCAGGGATAGGGTTGCACTTAGGGATAGGGTTGCACTTAGGGTTGCACTTAGGGTTGCACTTAGGGTTGCATTTAGGGATAGGGTTGCACTTAGGGTTGCACTCAGGGTAGCACTCAGGGATAGGGTTGCACTTAGGGATAGGGTTGCACTTAGGGATAGGGTTGCACTTAGGGATAGGGTTCCACTTAGGGTTGCACTTAGGGATAGGGTTGCACTTAGGGTTGCACTTAGGGTTGCACTTAGGGTTGCACTTAGGGATAGGGTTGCACTTAGGGTTGCACTTAGGGATAGGGTTGCACTTAGGGTTGCACTTAGGGATAGGGTTGCACTTAGGGTTGCACTCAGGGTTGCACTTAGGGATAGGGTTGCACTTAGGGATAGGGTTGCACTTAGGGTTGCACTTAGGGATAGGGTTGCACTTAGGGATAGGGTTGCACTTAGGGATAGGGTTGCACTTAGGGATAGGGTTGCACTTAGGGTTGCACTTATGGATAGGGTTGCACTTAGGGATAGGGTTGCACTTAGGGTTGCACTTAGGGATAGGGTTGCACTTAGGGATAGGGTTGCACTTAGGGATACGGTTGCACTTAGGGATAGGGTTGCACTTAGGGTTGCACTTAGGGTTGCACTTAGGGATAGGGTTGCACTTAGGGATAGGGTTGCACTTAGGGTTGCACTTACGGTTGCACTTAGGGTTGCACTTAGGGATAGGGTTGCACTTAGGGATAGGGTTGCACTTAGGGATAGGGTTGCACTTAGGGTTGCACTTAGGGATAGGGTTGCACTTAGGGTTGCACTTAGGGTTGCACTAAAGGTTGCACTAAGGGATAGGGTTGCACTTAGGGTTGCACTTAGGGATAGGGTTGCACTTAGGGTTGCACTCAGGGTTGCACTTAGGGATAGGGTTGCACTTAGGGATAGGGTTGCACTTAGGGTTGCACTTAGGGATAGGGTTGCACTTAGGGATAGGGTTGCACTTAGGGATAGGGTTGCACTTAGGGATAGGGTTGCACTTAGGGTTGCACTTATGGATAGGGTTGCACTTAGGGATAGGGTTGCACTTAGGGTTGCACTTAGGGATAGGGTTGCACTTAGGGATAGGGTTGCACTTAGGGATAGGGTTGCACTTAGGGATAGGGTTGCACTTAGGGTTGCACTTAGGGTTGCACTTAGGATTGCACTTAGGGATAGGGTTGCACTTAGGGATAGGGTTGCACTTAGGGATAGGGTTGCACTCAGGGATAGGGTTGCACTTAGGGATAGGGTTGCACTTAGGGATAGGGTTGCACTTAGGGTTGCACTTAGGGTTGCACTTAGGGTTGCACTTAGGGTTGCACTTAGGGATAGGGTTGCACTTAGGGTTGCACTTAGGGATAGGGTTGCACTTAGGGTTGCACTTAGGGTTGCACTTAGGGATAGGGTTGCACTTAGGGTTGCATTTAGGGATAGGGTTGCACTTAGGGTTGCACTTAGGGATAGGGTTGCACTTAGGGTTGCACTCAGGGTTGCACTTAGGGATAGGGTTGCACTTAGGGATAGGGTTGCACTTAGGGTTGCACTTAGAGATAGGGTTGCACTCAGGGATAGGGTTGCACTTAGGGATAGGGTTGCACTTAGGGTTGCACTTACGGTTGCACTCAGGGTTGCACTTAGGGATAGGGTTGCACTTAGGGTTGCACTTAGGGATAGGGTTGCACTTAGGGTTGCACTTAGGGATAGGGTTGCACTTCGGGATAGGGTTGCACTTAGGGATAGGGTTGCACTTAGGGTTGCACTTACGGTTGCACTCAGGGTTGCACTTAGGGATAGGGTTGCACTTAGGGTTGCACTTAGGGATAGGGTTGCACTTAGGGTTGCACTTAGGGATAGGGTTGCACTTAGGGTTGCACTCGGTTGCACTCAGGGATAGGGTTGCACTTAGGGATAGGGTTGCACTTAGGGATAGGGTTGCACTTAGGGATAGGGTTGCACTTAGGGTTGCACTTAAGGATAGGGTTGCACTTAGGGTTGCACTTAGAGGTTGCACTTAGGGTTGCACTTAGGGATAGGGTTGCACTTAGGGTTGCACTTAGGGATAGGGTTGCACTTAGGGTTGCACTCAGGGTTGCACTCAGGGATAGGGTTGCACTTATGGATAGGGTTGCACTTAGGGATAGGGTTGCACTTAGGGATAGGGTTCCACTTAGGGTTGCACTTAGGGATAGGGTTGCACTTAGGGTTGCACTTAGGGTTGCACTTAGGGAAAGGGTTGCACTTAGGGTTGCATTTAGGGATAGGGTTGCACTTAGGGTTGCACTTAGGGATAGGGTTGCACTTAGGGTTGCACTCGGTTGCACTTAGGGATAGGGTTGCACTTAGGGATAGGGTTGCACTTAGGGTTGCACTTAGAGATAGGGTTGCACTCAGGGATAGGGTTGCACTTAGGGATAGGGTTGCACTTAGGGTTGCACTTATGGTTGCACTTAGGGATAGGGTTGCACTTAGGGTTGCACTTAGGGATAGGGTTGCACTTAGGGTTGCACTTAGGGTTGCACTCAGGGTTGTACTTAGGGTTTCACTTAGGGATAGGGTTGCACTTAGGGTTGCACTTAGGGATAGGGTTGCACTTAGGGTTGCACTCAGGGTTGCACTCAGGGATAGGGTTGCACTTAGGGATAGGGTTGCACTTAGGGATAGGGTTGCACTTAGGGTTGCACTTAGGGTTGCACTTAGGGTTGCATTTAGGGATAGGGTTGCACTTAGGGTTGCACTCAGGGTAGCACTCAGGGATAGGGTTGCACTTAGGGATAGGGTTGCACTTAGGGATAGGGTTGCACTTAGGGATAGGGTTCCACTTAGGGTTGCACTTAGGGATAGGGTTGCACTTAGGGTTGCACTTAGGGTTGCACTTAGGGTTGCACTTAGGGATAGGGTTGCACTTAGGGTTGCACTTAGGGATAGGGTTGCACTTAGGGTTGCACTTAGGGATAGGGTTGCACTTAGGGTTGCACTCAGGGTTGCACTTAGGGATAGGGTTGCACTTAGGGATAGGGTTGCACTTAGGGATAGGGTTGCACTTAGGGTTGCACTTAGAGATAGGGTTGCACTTAGGGTTGCACTTAGGGATAGGGTTGCACTTAGGGATAGGGTTGCACTTACGGATAGGGTTGCACTTACGGTTGCACTTAGGGTTGCACTTACGGTTGCACTTAGGGTTGCACTTAGGGATAGGGTTGCACTTAGGGTTGCACTTAGGGATAGGGTTGCACTTAGGGTTGCACTTAGGGTTGCACTTAGGGTTGCACTCAGGGTTGCACTCAGGGTTGCACTTAGGGATAGGGTTGCACTTAGGGATAGGGTTGCACTTAGGGATAGGGTTGCACTTAGGGATAGGGTTGCACTTAAGGATAGGGTTGCACTTAGGGATAGGGTTGCACTTAGGGTTGCACTTAGGGATAGGGTTGCACTTAGGGTTGCACTTAGGGATAGGGTTGCACTTAGGGTTGCACTTAGGGATAGGGTTGCACTTAGGGTTGCACTCAGGGTTGCACTTAGGGATAGGGTTGGACTTAGGGTTGCACTTAGAGATAGGGTTGCACTTAGGGTTGCACTTAGGATTGCACTTAGGGATAGGGTTGCACTTAGGGTTGCACTTAGGGATAGGGTTGCACTTAGGGTTGCACTTAGGGATAGGGTTGCACTTAGGGTTGCACTTAGGGATAGGGTTGCACTTAGGGATAGGGTTGCACTTAGGGTTGCACTTACGGTTGCACTTAGGGTTGCACTTAGGGATAGGGTTGCACTTAGGGATAGGGTTGCACTTAGGGTTGCACTTAGGGATAGGGTTGCACTTAGGGTTGCACTTAGGGTTGCACTAAAGGTTGCACTAAGGGATAGGGTTGCACTTAGGGTTGCACTTAGGGATAGGGTTGCACTTAGGGTTGCACTTAGGGATAGGGTTGCACTTAGGGTTGCACTCAGGGTTGCACTTAGGGATAGGGTTGCACTTAGGGATAGGGTTGCACTTAGGGTTGCACTTAGGGATAGGGTTGCACTTAGGGATAGGGTTGCACTTAGGGATAGGGTTGCACTTAGGGATAGGGTTGCACTTAGGGTTGCACTTATGGATAGGGTTGCACTTAGAGATAGGGTTGCACTTAGGGTTGCACTTAGGGATAGGGTTGCACTTAGGGATAGGGTTGCACTTAGGGATAGGGTTGCACTTAGGGATAGGGTTGCACTTAGGGTTGCACTTAGGGATAGGGTTGCACTTAGGGTTGCACTTAGGGTTGCACTCAGGGTTGCACTTAGGGTTTCACTTAGGGATAGGGTTGCACTTAGGGTTGCACTTAGGGATAGGGTTGCACTTAGGGTTGCACTCAGGGTTGCACTCAGGGATAGGGTTGCACTTAGGGATAGGGTTGCACTTAGGGATAGGGTTGCACTTAGGGTTGCACTTAGGGTTGCACTTAGGGATAGGGTTGCACTTAGGGTTGCACTCAGGGTAGCACTCAGGGATAGGGTTGCACTTAGGGATAGGGTTGCACTTAGGGATAGGGTTGCACTTAGGGATAGGGTTGCACTTAGGGATAGGGTTGCACTTAGGGATAGGGTTGCACTTAGGGTTGCACTTAGGGATAGGGTTGACCTTAGGGTTGCACTCAGGGTTGCACTCAGGGATAGGGTTGCACTTATGGATAGGGTTGCACTTAGGGATAGGGTTGCACTTAGGGATAGGGTTCCACTTAGGGTTGCACTTAGGGATAGGGTTGCACTCAGGGTTGCACTTAGGAATAGGGTTGCACTTAGGGATAGGGTTGCACTTAGGGATAGGGTTGCACTTAGGGATAGGGTTGCACTTACGGTTGCACTCAGGGTTGCACTTAGGGATAGGGTTGCACTTAGGGTTGCACTTAGGGATAGGGTTGCACTTAGGGTTGCACTTAGGGATAGGGTTGCACTTAGGGTTGCACTTAGGGATAGGGTTGCACTTAGGGATAGGGTTGCACTTAGGGATAGGGTTGCACTCAGGGTTGTACTTAGGGATAGGGTTGCACTTCGGGATAGGGTTGCACTTAGGGATAGGGTTGCACTTAGGGTTGCACTTACGGTTGCACTCAGGGTTGCACTTAGGGATAGGGTTGCACTTAGGGTTGCACTTAGGGATAGGGTTGCACTTAGGGTTGCACTTAGGGATAGGGTTGCACTTCGGGATAGGGTTGCACTTAGGGATAGGGTTGCACTTAGGGTTGCACTTACGGTTGCACTCAGGGTTGCACTTAGGGATAGGGTTGCACTTAGGGTTGCACTTAGGGATAGGGTTGCACTTAGGGTTGCACTTAGGGATAGGGTTGCACTTAGGGTTGCACTCGGTTGCACTCAGGGATAGGGTTGCACTTAGGGATAGGGTTGCACTTAGGGATAGGGTTGCACTTAGGGATAGGGTTGCACTTAGGGTTGCACTTAGGGATAGGGTTGCACTTAGGGATAGGGTTGCACTTATGGATAGGGTTGCACTTAGGGATAGGGTTGCACTTAGGGATAGGGTTCCACTTAGGGTTGCACTTAGGGATAGGGTTGCACTTAGGGTTGCACTTAGGGTTGCACTTAGGGAAAGGGTTGCACTTAGGGTTGCATTTAGGGATAGGGTTGCACTTAGGGTTGCACTTAGGGATAGGGTTGCACTTAGGGTTGCACTCGGTTGCACTTAGGGATAGGGTTGCACTTAGGGATAGGGTTGCACTTAGGGTTGCACTTAGAGATAGGGTTGCACTCAGGGATAGGGTTGCACTTAGGGATAGGGTTGCACTTAGGGTTGCACTTATGGTTGCACTTAGGGATAGGGTTGCACTTAGGGTTGCACTTAGGGATAGGGTTGCACTTAGGGTTGCACTTAGGGTTGCACTCAGGGTTGTACTTAGGGTTTCACTTAGGGATAGGGTTGCACTTAGGGTTGCACTTAGGGATAGGGTTGCACTTAGGGTTGCACTCAGGGTTGCACTCAGGGATAGGGTTGCACTTAGGGATAGGGTTGCACTTAGGGTTGCACTTAGGGTTGCACTTAGGGTTGCATTTAGGGATAGGGTTGCACTTAGGGTTGCACTCAGGGTAGCACTCAGGGATAGGGTTGCACTTAGGGATAGGGTTGCACTTAGGGATAGGGTTGCACTTAGGGATAGGGTTCCACTTAGGGTTGCACTTAGGGATAGGGTTGCACTTAGGGTTGCACTTAGGGTTGCACTTAGGGTTGCACTTAGGGATAGGGTTGCACTTAGGGTTGCACTTAGGGATAGGGTTGCACTTAGGGTTGCACTTAGGGATAGGGTTGCACTTAGGGTTGCACTCAGGGTTGCACTTAGGGATAGGGTTGCACTTAGGGATAGGGTTGCACTTAGGGATAGGGTTGCACTTAGGGTTGCACTTAGGGATAGGGTTGCACTTACGGTTGCACTTAGGGTTGCACTTACGGTTGCACTTAGGGTTGCACTTAGGGATAGGGTTGCACTTAGGGTTGCACTTAGGGATAGGGTTGCACTTAGGGTTGCACTTAGGGTTGCACTTAGGGTTGCACTCAGGGTTGCACTCAGGGTTGCACTTAGGGATAGGGTTGCACTTAGGGATAGGGTTGCACTTAGGGATAGGGTTGCACTTAGGGATAGGGTTGCACTTAAGGATAGGGTTGCACTTAGGGATAGGGTTGCACTTAGGGTTGCACTTAGGGATAGGGTTGCACTTAGGGTTGCACTTAGGGATAGGGTTGCACTTAGGGTTGCACTTAGGGATAGGGTTGCACTTAGGGTTGCACTCAGGGTTGCACTTAGGGATAGGGTTGGACTTAGGGTTGCACTTAGCGATAGGGTTGCACTTAGGGTTGCACTTAGGGTTGCACTTAGGGATAGGGTTGCACTTAGGGTTGCACTTAGGGATAGGGTTGCACTTAGGGTTGCACTTAGGGATAGGGTTGCACTTAGGGTTGCACTTAGGGATAGGGTTGCACTTAGGGATAGGGTTGCACTTAGGGTTGCACTTACGGTTGCACTTAGGGTTGCACTTAGGGATAGGGTTGCACTTAGGGATAGGGTTGCACTTAGGGTTGCACTTAGGGATAGGGTTGCACTTAGGGTTGCACTTAGGGTTGCACTAAAGGTTGCACTAAGGGATAGGGTTGCACTTAGGGTTGCACTTAGGGATAGGGTTGCACTTAGGGTTGCACTTAGGGATAGGGTTGCACTTAGGGATAGGGTTGCACTTAGGGATAGGGTTGCACTTAGGGATAGGGTTGCACTTAGGGTTGCACTTATGGATAGGGTTGCACTTAGGGATAGGGTTGCACTTAGGGATAGGGTTGCACTTAGGGATAGGGTTGCACTTAGGGTTGCACTTAGGGTTGCACTTAGGGATAGGGTTGCACTTAGGGATAGGGTTGCACTTAGGGTTGCACTTACGGTTGCACTTAGGGTTGCACTTAGGGATAGGGTTGCACTTAGGGATAGGGTTGCACTTAGGGATATTGTTGCACTTAGGGTTGCACTTAGGGATAGGGTTGCACTTAGGGTTGCACTTAGGGTTGCACTAAAGGTTGCACTAAGGGATAGGGTTGCACTTAGGGTTGCACTTAGGGATAGGGTTGCACTTAGGGTTGCACTTAGGGATAGGGTTGCACTTAGGGTTGCACTCAGGGTTGCACTTAGGGATAGGGTTGCACTTAGGGATAGGGTTGCACTTAGGGTTGCACTTAGGGATAGGGTTGCACTTAGGGATAGGGTTGCACTTAGGGATAGGGTTGCACTTAGGGATAGGGTTGCACTTAGGGTTGCACTTATGGATAGGGTTGCACTTAGGGATAGGGTTGCACTTAGGGATAGGGTTGCACTTAGGGTTGCACTTAGGGTTGCACTTAGGGTTGCACTTAGGGTTGCACTTAGGGATAGGGTTGCACTTAGGGATAGGGTTGCACTTAGGGATAGGGTTGCACTCAGGGATAGGGTTGCACTTAGGGATAGGGTTGCACTTAGGGATAGGGTTGCACTTAGGGTTGCACTTAGGGTTGCACTTAGGGTTGCACTTAGGGATAGGGTTGCACTTAGGGTTGCACTTAGGGATAGGGTTGCACTTAGGGTTGCACTTAGGGTTGCACTTAGGGATAGGGTTGCACTTAGGGTTGCATTTAGGGATAGGGTTGCACTTAGGGTTGCACTTAGGGATAGGGTTGCACTTAGGGATAGGGTTGCACTTAGGGTTGCACTTAGGGATAGGGTTGCACTTAGGGTTGCACTTAGGGTTGCACTAAAGGTTGCACTAAGGGATAGGGTTGCACTTAAGGTTGCACTTAGGGATAGGGTTGCACTTAGGGTTGCACTTAGGGATAGGGTTGCACTTAGGGTTGCACTCAGGGTTGCACTTAGGGATAGGGTTGCACTTAGGGATAGGGTTGCACTTAGGGTTGCACTTAGGGATAGGGTTGCACTTAGGGATAGGGTTGCACTTAGGGATAGGGTTGCACTTAGGGTTGCACTTATGGATAGGGTTGCACTTAGGGATAGGGTTGCACTTAGGGTTGCACTTAGGGATAGGGTTGCACTTAGGGATAGGGTTGCACTTAGGGTTGCACTTAGAGATAGGGTTGCACTTAGGGTTGCACTTAGGGATAGGGTTGCACTTACGGTTGCACTTAGGGATAGGGTTGCACTTAGGGTTGCACTCAGGGTTGCACTTAGGGTTGCACTCAGGGTTGCACTCAGGGTTGCACTTAGGGATAGGGTTGCACTTAGGGATAGGGTTGCACTTAGGGATAGGGTTGCACTTAGGGATAGGGTTGCACTTAAGGATAGGGTTGCACTTAGGGATAGGGTTGCACTTAGGGTTGCACTTAGGGATAGGGTTGCACTTAGGGTTGCACTTAGGGATAGGGTTGCACTTAGGGTTGCACTTAGGGATAGGGTTGCACTTAGGGTTGCACTCAGGGTTGCACTTAGGGATAGGGTTGGACTTAGGGTTGCACTTAGCGATAGGGTTGCACTTAGGGTTGCACTTAGGGTTGCACTTAGGGATAGGGTTGCACTTAGGGTTGCACTTAGGGATAGGGTTGCACTTAGGGTTGCACTTAGGGATAGGGTTGCACTTAGGGTTGCACTTAGGGATAGGGTTGCACTTAGGGATAGGATTGCACTTAGGGTTGCACTTACGGTTGCACTTAGGGTTGCACTTAGGGATAGGGTTGCACTTCGGGATAGGGTTGCACTTAGGGTTGCACTTAGGGATAGGGTTGCACTTAGGGTTGCACTTAGGGTTGCACTAAAGGTTGCACTAAGGGATAGGGTTGCACTTAGGGTTGCACTTAGGGATAGGGTTGCACTTAGGGTTGCACTTAGGGATAGGGTTGCACTTAGGGTTGCACTCAGGGTTGCACTTAGGGATAGGGTTGCACTTAGGGATAGGGTTGCACTTAGGGATAGGGTTGCACTTAGGGATAGGGTTGCACTTAGGGATAGGGTTGCACTTAGGGATAGGGTTGCACTTATGGATGCACTTATGGATAGGGTTGCACTTAGGGATAGGGTTGCACTTAGGGTTGCACTTAGGGATAGGGTTGCACTTAGGGATAGGGTTGCACTTAGGGATAGGGTTGCACTTAGGGATAGGGTTGCACTTAGGGTTGCACTTAGGGTTGCACTTAGGGTTAGGGTTGCACTTAGGGATAGGGTTGCACTTAGGGTTGCACTTACGGTTGCACTTAGGGTTGCACTTAGGGATAGGGTTGCACTTAGGGTTGCACTTAGGGATAGGGTTGCACTTAGGGATAGGATTGCACTTAGGGTTGCACTTACGGTTGCACTTAGGGTTGCACTTAGGGATAGGGTTGCACTTCGGGATAGGGTTGCACTTAGGGTTGCACTTAGGGATAGGGTTGCACTTAGGGTTGCACTTAGGGTTGCACTAAAGGTTGCACTAAGGGATAGGGTTGCACTTAGGGTTGCACTTAGGGATAGGGTTGCACTTAGGGTTGCACTTAGGGATAGGGTTGCACTTAGGGTTGCACTCAGGGTTGCACTTAGGGATAGGGTTGCACTTAGGGATAGGGTTGCACTTAGGGTTGCACTTAGGGATAGGGTTGCACTTAGGGATAGGGTTGCACTTAGGGATAGGGTTGCACTTAGGGATAGGGTTGCACTTAGGGTTGCACTTATGGATAGGGTTGCACTTAGGGATAGGGTTGCACTTAGGGTTGCACTTAGGGATAGGGTTGCACTTAGGGATAGGGTTGCACTTAGGGATAGGGTTGCACTTAGGGATAGGGTTGCACTTAGGGTTGCACTTAGGGTTGCACTTAGGGTTAGGGTTGCACTTAGGGATAGGGTTGCACTTAGGGTTGCACTTACGGTTGCACTTAGGGTTGCACTTAGGGATAGGGTTGCACTTAGGGATAGGGTTGCACTTAGGGATAGGGTTGCACTTAGGGTTGCACTTAGGGATAGGGTTGCACTTAGGGTTGCACTTAGGGTTGCACTAAAGGTTGCACTAAGGGATAGGGTTGCACTTAGGGTTGCACTTAGGGATAGGGTTGCACTTAGGGATAGGGTTGCACTTAGGGTTGCACTCAGGGTTGCACTTAGGGATAGGGTTGCACTTAGGGATAGGGTTGCACTTAGGGTTGCACTTAGGGATAGGGTTGCACTTAGGGATAGGGTTGCACTTAGGGATAGGGTTGCACTTAGGGATAGGGTTGCACTTAGGGTTGCACTTATGGATAGGGTTGCACTTAGGGATAGGGTTGCACTTAGGGATAGGGTTGCACTTAGGGATAGGGTTGCACTTAGGGTTGCACTTAGGGTTGCACTTAGGGATAGGGTTGCACTTAGGGATAGGGTTGCACTTAGGGATAGGGTTGCACTCAGGGATAGGGTTGCACTTAGGGATAGGGTTGCACTTAGGGATAGGGTTGCACTTAGGGTTGCACTTAGGGTTGCACTTAGGGTTGCACTTAGGGATAGGGTTGCACTTAGGGTTGCACTTAGGGATAGGGTTGCACTTAGGGTTGCACTAAAGGTTGCACTAAGGGATAGGGTTGCACTTAGGGTTGCACTTAGGGATAGGGTTGCACTTAGGGTTGCACTTAGGGATAGGGTTGCACTTAGGGTTGCACTCAGGGTTGCACTTAGGGATAGGGTTGCACTTAGGGATAGGGTTGCACTTAGGGTTGCACTTAGGGATAGGGTTGCACTTAGGGATAGGGTTGCACTTAGGGATAGGGTTGCACTTAGGGATAGGGTTGCACTTATGGATGCACTTATGGATAGGGTTGCACTTAGGGATAGGGTTGCACTTAGGGTTGCACTTAGGGATAGGGTTGCACTTAGGGATAGGGTTGCACTTAGGGATAGGGTTGCACTTAGGGTTGCACTCAGGGTAGCACTCAGGGATAGGGTTGCACTTAGGGATAGGGTTGCACTTAGGGATAGGGTTGCACTTAGGGATAGGGTTCCACTTAGGGTTGCACTTAGGGATAGGGTTGCACTTAGGGTTGCACTTAGGGTTGCACTTAGGGTTGCACTTAGGGATAGGGTTGCACTTAGGGTTGCACTTAGGGATAGGGTTGCACTTAGGGTTGCACTTAGGGATAGGGTTGCACTTAGGGTTGCACTCAGGGTTGCACTTAGGGATAGGGTTGCACTTAGGGATAGGGTTGCACTTAGGGATAGGGTTGCACTTAGGGTTGCACTTAGAGATAGGGTTGCACTTAGGGTTGCACTTAGGGATAGGGTTGCACTTAGGGATAGGGTTGCACTTAGGGATAGGGTTGCACTTACGGTTGCACTTAGGGTTGCACTTACGGTTGCACTTAGGGATAGGGTTGCACTCAGGGATAGGGTTGCACTTAGGGATAGGGTTGCACTTAGGGATAGGGTTGCACTTAGGGTTGCACTTAGGGTTGCACTTAGGGATAGGGTTGCACTTAGGGTTGCACTTAGGGATAGGGTTGCACTTAGGGTTGCACTTAGGGTTGCACTTAGGGATAGGGTTGCACTTAGGGTTGCATTTAGGGATAGGGTTGCACTTAGGGTTGCACTTAGGGATAGGGTTGCACTTAGGGATAGGGATGCACTTAGGGTTGCACTTAGGGATAGGGTTGCACTTAGGGTTGCACTTAGGGTTGCACTAAAGGTTGCACTAAGGGATAGGGTTGCACTTAAGGTTGCACTTAGGGATAGGGTTGCACTTAGGGTTGCACTTAGGGATAGGGTTGCACTTAGGGTTGCACTCAGGGTTGCACTTAGGGATAGGGTTGCACTTAGGGATAGGGTTGCACTTAGGGTTGCACTTAGGGATAGGGTTGCACTTAGGGATAGGGTTGCACTTAGGGATAGGGTTGCACTTAGGGTTGCACTTATGGATAGGGTTGCACTTAGGGATAGGGTTGCACTTAGGGTTGCACTTAGGGATAGGGTTGCACTTAGGGATAGGGTTGCACTTAGGGTTGCACTTAGAGATAGGGTTGCACTTAGGGTTGCACTTAGGGATAGGGTTGCACTTACGGTTGCACTTAGGGATAGGGTTGCACTTAGGGTTGCACTCAGGGTTGCACTTAGGGTTGCACTCAGGGTTGCACTCAGGGTTGCACTTAGGGATAGGGTTGCACTTAGGGATAGGGTTGCACTTAGGGATAGGGTTGCACTTAGGGATAGGGTTGCACTTAAGGATAGGGTTGCACTTAGGGATAGGGTTGCACTTAGGGTTGCACTTAGGGATAGGGTTGCACTTAGGGTTGCACTTAGGGATAGGGTTGCACTTAGGGTTGCACTTAGGGATAGGGTTGCACTTAGGGTTGCACTCAGGGTTGCACTTAGGGATAGGGTTGGACTTAGGGTTGCACTTAGCGATAGGGTTGCACTTAGGGTTGCACTTAGGGTTGCACTTAGGGATAGGGTTGCACTTAGGGTTGCACTTAGGGATAGGGTTGCACTTAGGGTTGCACTTAGGGATAGGGTTGCACTTAGGGTTGCACTTAGGGATAGGGTTGCACTTAGGGATAGGATTGCACTTAGGGTTGCACTTACGGTTGCACTTAGGGTTGCACTTAGGGATAGGGTTGCACTTCGGGATAGGGTTGCACTTAGGGTTGCACTTAGGGATAGGGTTGCACTTAGGGTTGCACTTAGGGTTGCACTAAAGGTTGCACTAAGGGATAGGGTTGCACTTAGGGTTGCACTTAGGGATAGGGTTGCACTTAGGGTTGCACTTAGGGATAGGGTTGCACTTAGGGTTGCACTCAGGGTTGCACTTAGGGATAGGGTTGCACTTAGGGATAGGGTTGCACTTAGGGTTGCACTTAGGGATAGGGTTGCACTTAGGGATAGGGTTGCACTTAGGGATAGGGTTGCACTTAGGGATAGGGTTGCACTTATGGATGCACTTATGGATAGGGTTGCACTTAGGGATAGGGTTGCACTTAGGGTTGCACTTAGGGATAGGGTTGCACTTAGGGATAGGGTTGCACTTAGGGATAGGGTTGCACTTAGGGATAGGGTTGCACTTAGGGTTGCACTTAGGGTTGCACTTAGGGTTAGGGTTGCACTTAGGGATAGGGTTGCACTTAGGGTTGCACTTACGGTTGCACTTAGGGTTGCACTTAGGGATAGGGTTGCACTTAGGGTTGCACTTAGGGATAGGGTTGCACTTAGGGATAGGATTGCACTTAGGGTTGCACTTACGGTTGCACTTAGGGTTGCACTTAGGGATAGGGTTGCACTTCGGGATAGGGTTGCACTTAGGGTTGCACTTAGGGATAGGGTTGCACTTAGGGTTGCACTTAGGGTTGCACTAAAGGTTGCACTAAGGGATAGGGTTGCACTTAGGGTTGCACTTAGGGATAGGGTTGCACTTAGGGTTGCACTTAGGGATAGGGTTGCACTTAGGGTTGCACTCAGGGTTGCACTTAGGGATAGGGTTGCACTTAGGGATAGGGTTGCACTTAGGGTTGCACTTAGGGATAGGGTTGCACTTAGGGATAGGGTTGCACTTAGGGATAGGGTTGCACTTAGGGATAGGGTTGCACTTAGGGTTGCACTTATGGATAGGGTTGCACTTAGGGATAGGGTTGCACTTAGGGTTGCACTTAGGGATAGGGTTGCACTTAGGGATAGGGTTGCACTTAGGGATAGGGTTGCACTTAGGGATAGGGTTGCACTTAGGGTTGCACTTAGGGTTGCACTTAGGGTTAGGGTTGCACTTAGGGATAGGGTTGCACTTAGGGTTGCACTTACGGTTGCACTTAGGGTTGCACTTAGGGATAGGGTTGCACTTAGGGATAGGGTTGCACTTAGGGATAGGGTTGCACTTAGGGTTGCACTTAGGGATAGGGTTGCACTTAGGGTTGCACTTAGGGTTGCACTAAAGGTTGCACTAAGGGATAGGGTTGCACTTAGGGTTGCACTTAGGGATAGGGTTGCACTTAGGGATAGGGTTGCACTTAGGGTTGCACTCAGGGTTGCACTTAGGGATAGGGTTGCACTTAGGGATAGGGTTGCACTTAGGGTTGCACTTAGGGATAGGGTTGCACTTAGGGATAGGGTTGCACTTAGGGATAGGGTTGCACTTAGGGATAGGGTTGCACTTAGGGTTGCACTTATGGATAGGGTTGCACTTAGGGATAGGGTTGCACTTAGGGATAGGGTTGCACTTAGGGATAGGGTTGCACTTAGGGTTGCACTTAGGGTTGCACTTAGGGATAGGGTTGCACTTAGGGATAGGGTTGCACTTAGGGATAGGGTTGCACTCAGGGATAGGGTTGCACTTAGGGATAGGGTTGCACTTAGGGATAGGGTTGCACTTAGGGATAGGGTTGCACTTAGGGTTGCACTTAGGGATAGGGTTGCACTTAGGGTTGCACTTAGGGATAGGGTTGCACTTAGGGTTGCACTTAGGGATAGGGTTGCACTTAGGGTTGCACTCAGGGTTGCACTTAGGGATAGGGTTGGACTTAGGGTTGCACTTAGCGATAGGGTTGCACTTAGGGTTGCACTTAGGGTTGCCCTTAGGGATAGGGTTGCACTTAGGGTTGCACTTAGGGATAGGGTTGCACTTAGGGTTGCACTTAGGGATAGGGTTGCACTTAGGGTTGCACTTAGGGATAGGGTTGCACTTAGGGATAGGGTTGCACTTAGGGTTGCACTTACGGTTGCACTTAGGGTTGCACTTAGGGATAGGGTTGCACTTAGGGATAGGGTTGCACTTAGGGTTGCACTTAGGGATAGGGTTGCACTTAGGGTTGCACTTAGGGTTGCACTAAAGGTTGCACTAAGGGATAGGGTTGCACTTAGGGTTGCACTTAGGGATAGGGTTGCACTTAGGGTTGCACTTAGGGATAGGGTTGCACTTAGGGATAGGGTTGCACTTAGGGATAGGGTTGCACTTAGGGATAGGGTTGCACTTAGGGTTGCACTTATGGATAGGGTTGCACTTAGGGATAGGGTTGCACTTAGGGATAGGGTTGCACTTAGGGATAGGGTTGCACTTAGGGTTGCACTTAGGGTTGCACTTAGGGATAGGGTTGCACTTAGGGTTGCATTTAGGGATAGGGTTGCACTTAGGGTTGCACTTAGGGATAGGGTTGCACTTAGGGATAGGGTTGCACTTAGGGTTGCACTTAGGGATAGGGTTGCACTTAGGGTTGCACTTAGGGTTGCACTAAAGGTTGCACTAAGGGATAGGGTTGCACTTAAGGTTGCACTTAGGGATAGGGTTGCACTTAGGGTTGCACTTAGGGATAGGGTTGCACTTAGGGTTGCACTCAGGGTTGCACTTAGGGATAGGGTTGCACTTAGGGATAGGGTTGCACTTAGGGTTGCACTTAGGGATAGGGTTGCACTTAGGGATAGGGTTGCACTTAGGGATAGGGTTGCACTTAGGGTTGCACTTATGGATAGGGTTGCACTTAGGGATAGGGTTGCACTTAGGGTTGCACTTAGGGATAGGGTTGCACTTAGGGATAGGGTTGCACTTAGGGTTGCACTTAGAGATAGGGTTGCACTTAGGGTTGCACTTAGGGATAGGGTTGCACTTACGGTTGCACTTAGGGATAGGGTTGCACTTAGGGTTGCACTCAGGGTTGCACTTAGGGTTGCACTCAGGGTTGCACTCAGGGTTGCACTTAGGGATAGGGTTGCACTTAGGGATAGGGTTGCACTTAGGGATAGGGTTGCACTTAGGGATAGGGTTGCACTTAAGGATAGGGTTGCACTTAGGGATAGGGTTGCACTTAGGGTTGCACTTAGGGATAGGGTTGCACTTAGGGTTGCACTTAGGGATAGGGTTGCACTTAGGGTTGCACTTAGGGATAGGGTTGCACTTAGGGTTGCACTCAGGGTTGCACTTAGGGATAGGGTTGGACTTAGGGTTGCACTTAGCGATAGGGTTGCACTTAGGGTTGCACTTAGGGTTGCACTTAGGGATAGGGTTGCACTTAGGGTTGCACTTAGGGATAGGGTTGCACTTAGGGTTGCACTTAGGGATAGGGTTGCACTTAGGGTTGCACTTAGGGATAGGGTTGCACTTAGGGATAGGATTGCACTTAGGGTTGCACTTACGGTTGCACTTAGGGTTGCACTTAGGGATAGGGTTGCACTTCGGGATAGGGTTGCACTTAGGGTTGCACTTAGGGATAGGGTTGCACTTAGGGTTGCACTTAGGGTTGCACTAAAGGTTGCACTAAGGGATAGGGTTGCACTTAGGGTTGCACTTAGGGATAGGGTTGCACTTAGGGTTGCACTTAGGGATAGGGTTGCACTTAGGGTTGCACTCAGGGTTGCACTTAGGGATAGGGTTGCACTTAGGGATAGGGTTGCACTTAGGGATAGGGTTGCACTTAGGGATAGGGTTGCACTTAGGGATAGGGTTGCACTTAGGGATAGGGTTGCACTTATGGATGCACTTATGGATAGGGTTGCACTTAGGGATAGGGTTGCACTTAGGGTTGCACTTAGGGATAGGGTTGCACTTAGGGATAGGGTTGCACTTAGGGATAGGGTTGCACTTAGGGATAGGGTTGCACTTAGGGTTGCACTTAGGGTTGCACTTAGGGTTAGGGTTGCACTTAGGGATAGGGTTGCACTTAGGGTTGCACTTACGGTTGCACTTAGGGTTGCACTTAGGGATAGGGTTGCACTTAGGGTTGCACTTAGGGATAGGGTTGCACTTAGGGATAGGATTGCACTTAGGGTTGCACTTACGGTTGCACTTAGGGTTGCACTTAGGGATAGGGTTGCACTTCGGGATAGGGTTGCACTTAGGGTTGCACTTAGGGATAGGGTTGCACTTAGGGTTGCACTTAGGGTTGCACTAAAGGTTGCACTAAGGGATAGGGTTGCACTTAGGGTTGCACTTAGGGATAGGGTTGCACTTAGGGTTGCACTTAGGGATAGGGTTGCACTTAGGGTTGCACTCAGGGTTGCACTTAGGGATAGGGTTGCACTTAGGGATAGGGTTGCACTTAGGGTTGCACTTAGGGATAGGGTTGCACTTAGGGATAGGGTTGCACTTAGGGATAGGGTTGCACTTAGGGATAGGGTTGCACTTAGGGTTGCACTTATGGATAGGGTTGCACTTAGGGATAGGGTTGCACTTAGGGTTGCACTTAGGGATAGGGTTGCACTTAGGGATAGGGTTGCACTTAGGGATAGGGTTGCACTTAGGGATAGGGTTGCACTTAGGGTTGCACTTAGGGTTGCACTTAGGGTTAGGGTTGCACTTAGGGATAGGGTTGCACTTAGGGTTGCACTTACGGTTGCACTTAGGGTTGCACTTAGGGATAGGGTTGCACTTAGGGATAGGGTTGCACTTAGGGATAGGGTTGCACTTAGGGTTGCACTTAGGGATAGGGTTGCACTTAGGGTTGCACTAAAGGTTGCACTAAGGGATAGGGTTGCACTTAGGGTTGCACTTAGGGATAGGGTTGCACTTAGGGATAGGGTTGCACTTAGGGTTGCACTCAGGGTTGCACTTAGGGATAGGGTTGCACTTAGGGATAGGGTTGCACTTAGGGTTGCACTTAGGGATAGGGTTGCACTTAGGGTTGCACTTATGGATAGGGTTGCACTTAGGGATAGGGTTGCACTTAGGGATAGGGTTGCACTTAGGGATAGGGTTGCACTTAGGGTTGCACTTAGGGTTGCACTTAGGGATAGGGTTGCACTTAGGGATAGGGTTGCACTTAGGGATAGGGTTGCACTCAGGGATAGGGTTGCACTTAGGGATAGGGTTGCACTTAGGGATAGGGTTGCACTTAGGGTTGCACTTAGGGTTGCACTTAGGGTTGCACTTAGGGATAGGGTTGCACTTAGGGTTGCACTTAGGGATAGGGTTGCACTTAGGGTTGCACTCAGGGTTGCACTTAGGGATAGGGTTGCACTTAGGGATAGGGTTGCACTTAGGGATAGGGTTGCACTTACGGTTGCACTCAGGGTTGCACTTAGGGATAGGGTTGCACTTAGGGTTGCACTTAGGGATAGGGTTGCACTTAGGGTTGCACTTAGGGATAGGGTTGCACTTCGGGATAGGGTTGCACTTAGGGATAGGGTTGCACTTAGGGTTGCACTTACGGTTGCACTCAGGGTTGCACTTAGGGATAGGGTTGCACTTAGGGTTGCACTTAGGGATAGGGTTGCACTTAGGGTTGCACTTAGGGATAGGGTTGCACTTAGGGTTGCACTCGGTTGCACTCAGGGATAGGGTTGCACTTAGGGATAGGGTTGCACTTAGGGATAGGGTTGCACTTAGGGATAGGGTTGCACTTAGGGTTGCACTTAAGGATAGGGTTGCACTTAGGGTTGCACTTAGAGGTTGCACTTAGGGTTGCACTTAGGGATAGGGTTGCACTTAGGGTTGCACTTAGGGATAGGGTTGCACTTAGGGTTGCACTCAGGGTTGCACTCAGGGATAGGGTTGCACTTATGGATAGGGTTGCACTTAGGGATAGGGTTGCACTTAGGGATAGGGTTCCACTTAGGGTTGCACTTAGGGATAGGGTTGCACTTAGGGTTGCACTTAGGGTTGCACTTAGGGAAAGGGTTGCACTTAGGGTTGCATTTAGGGATAGGGTTGCACTTAGGGTTGCACTTAGGGATAGGGTTGCACTTAGGGTTGCACTCGGTTGCACTTAGGGATAGGGTTGCACTTAGGGATAGGGTTGCACTTAGGGTTGCACTTAGAGATAGGGTTGCACTCAGGGATAGGGTTGCACTTAGGGATAGGGTTGCACTTAGGGTTGCACTTATGGTTGCACTTAGGGATAGGGTTGCACTTAGGGTTGCACTTAGGGATAGGGTTGCACTTAGGGTTGCACTTAGGGTTGCACTCAGGGTTGTACTTAGGGTTTCACTTAGGGATAGGGTTGCACTTAGGGTTGCACTTAGGGATAGGGTTGCATTTAGGGTTGCACTCAGGGTTGCACTCAGGGATAGGGTTGCACTTAGGGATAGGGTTGCACTTAGGGTTGCACTTAGGGTTGCACTTAGGGTTGCATTTAGGGATAGGGTTGCACTTAGGGTTGCACTCAGGGTAGCACTCAGGGATAGGGTTGCACTTAGGGATAGGGTTGCACTTAGGGATAGGGTTGCACTTAGGGATAGGGTTCCACTTAGGGTTGCACTTAGGGATAGGGTTGCACTTAGGGTTGCACTTAGGGTTGCACTTAGGGTTGCACTTAGGGATAGGGTTGCACTTAGGGTTGCACTTAGGGATAGGGTTGCACTTAGGGTTGCACTTAGGGATAGGGTTGCACTTAGGGTTGCACTCAGGGTTGCACTTAGGGATAGGGTTGCACTTAGGGATAGGGTTGCACTTAGGGATAGGGTTGCACTTAGGGATAGGGTTGCACTTAGGGATAGGGTTGCACTTACGGTTGCACTTAGGGTTGCACTTACGGTTGCACTTAGGGTTGCACTTAGGGATAGGGTTGCACTTAGGGTTGCACTTAGGGATAGGGTTGCACTTAGGGTTGCACTTAGGGTTGCACTTAGGGTTGCACTCAGGGTTGCACTCAGGGTTGCACTTAGGGATAGGGTTGCACTTAGGGATAGGGTTGCACTTAGGGATAGGGTTGCACTTAGGGATAGGGTTGCACTTAGGGTTGCACTTAGAGATAGGGTTGCACTCAGGGATAGGGTTGCACTTAGGGATAGGGTTGCACTTAGGGTTGCACTTATGGTTGCACTTAGGGATAGGGTTGCACTTAGGGTTGCACTTAGGGATAGGGTTGCACTTAGGGTTGCACTTAGGGTTGCACTCAGGGTTGTACTTAGGGTTTCACTTAGGGATAGGGTTGCACTTAGGGTTGCACTTAGGGATAGGGTTGCATTTAGGGTTGCACTCAGGGTTGCACTCAGGGATAGGGTTGCACTTAGGGATAGGGTTGCACTTAGGGTTGCACTTAGGGTTGCACTTAGGGTTGCATTTAGGGATAGGGTTGCACTTAGGGTTGCACTCAGGGTAGCACTCAGGGATAGGGTTGCACTTAGGGATAGGGTTGCACTTAGGGATAGGGTTGCACTTAGGGATAGGGTTCCACTTAGGGTTGCACTTAGGGATAGGGTTGCACTTAGGGTTGCACTTAGGGTTGCACTTAGGGTTGCACTTAGGGATAGGGTTGCACTTAGGGTTGCACTTAGGGATAGGGTTGCACTTAGGGTTGCACTTAGGGATAGGGTTGCACTTAGGGTTGCACTCAGGGTTGCACTTAGGGATAGGGTTGCACTTAGGGATAGGGTTGCACTTAGGGTTGCACTTAGGGATAGGGTTGCACTTAGGGATAGGGTTGCACTTAGGGATAGGGTTGCACTTAGGGATAGGGTTGCACTTAGGGTTGCACTTATGGATAGGGTTGCACTTAGGGATAGGGTTGCACTTAGGGTTGCACTTAGGGATAGGGTTGCACTTAGGGATAGGGTTGCACTTAGGGATACGGTTGCACTTAGGGATAGGGTTGCACTTAGGGTTGCACTTAGGGTTGCACTTAGGGATAGGGTTGCACTTAGGGATAGGGTTGCACTTAGGGTTGCACTTACGGTTGCACTTAGGGTTGCACTTAGGGATAGGGTTGCACTTAGGGATAGGGTTGCACTTAGGGATAGGGTTGCACTTAGGGTTGCACTTAGGGATAGGGTTGCACTTAGGGTTGCACTTAGGGTTGCACTAAAGGTTGCACTAAGGGATAGGGTTGCACTTAGGGTTGCACTTAGGGATAGGGTTGCACTTAGGGTTGCACTCAGGGTTGCACTTAGGGATAGGGTTGCACTTAGGGATAGGGTTGCACTTAGGGTTGCACTTAGGGATAGGGTTGCACTTAGGGATAGGGTTGCACTTAGGGATAGGGTTGCACTTAGGGATAGGGTTGCACTTAGGGTTGCACTTATGGATAGGGTTGCACTTAGGGATAGGGTTGCACTTAGGGTTGCACTTAGGGATAGGGTTGCACTTAGGGATAGGGTTGCACTTAGGGATAGGGTTGCACTTAGGGATAGGGTTGCACTTAGGGTTGCACTTAGGGTTGCACTTAGGATTGCACTTAGGGATAGGGTTGCACTTAGGGATAGGGTTGCACTTAGGGATAGGGTTGCACTCAGGGATAGGGTTGCACTTAGGGATAGGGTTGCACTTAGGGATAGGGTTGCACTTAGGGTTGCACTTAGGGTTGCACTTAGGGTTGCACTTAGGGTTGCACTTAGGGATAGGGTTGCACTTAGGGTTGCACTTAGGGATAGGGTTGCACTTAGGGTTGCACTTAGGGTTGCACTTAGGGATAGGGTTGCACTTAGGGTTGCATTTAGGGATAGGGTTGCACTTAGGGTTGCACTTAGGGATAGGGTTGCACTTAGGGTTGCACTCAGGGTTGCACTTAGGGATAGGGTTGCACTTAGGGATAGGGTTGCACTTAGGGTTGCACTTAGAGATAGGGTTGCACTCAGGGATAGGGTTGCACTTAGGGATAGGGTTGCACTTAGGGTTGCACTTACGGTTGCACTCAGGGTTGCACTTAGGGATAGGGTTGCACTTAGGGTTGCACTTAGGGATAGGGTTGCACTTAGGGTTGCACTTAGGGATAGGGTTGCACTTCGGGATAGGGTTGCACTTAGGGATAGGGTTGCACTTAGGGTTGCACTTACGGTTGCACTCAGGGTTGCACTTAGGGATAGGGTTGCACTTAGGGTTGCACTTAGGGATAGGGTTGCACTTAGGGTTGCACTTAGGGATAGGGTTGCACTTAGGGTTGCACTCGGTTGCACTCAGGGATAGGGTTGCACTTAGGGATAGGGTTGCACTTAGGGATAGGGTTGCACTTAGGGATAGGGTTGCACTTAGGGTTGCACTTAAGGATAGGGTTGCACTTAGGGTTGCACTTAGAGGTTGCACTTAGGGTTGCACTTAGGGATAGGGTTGCACTTAGGGTTGCACTTAGGGATAGGGTTGCACTTAGGGTTGCACTCAGGGTTGCACTCAGGGATAGGGTTGCACTTATGGATAGGGTTGCACTTAGGGATAGGGTTGCACTTAGGGATAGGGTTCCACTTAGGGTTGCACTTAGGGATAGGGTTGCACTTAGGGTTGCACTTAGGGTTGCACTTAGGGAAAGGGTTGCACTTAGGGTTGCATTTAGGGATAGGGTTGCACTTAGGGTTGCACTTAGGGATAGGGTTGCACTTAGGGTTGCACTCGGTTGCACTTAGGGATAGGGTTGCACTTAGGGATAGGGTTGCACTTAGGGTTGCACTTAGAGATAGGGTTGCACTCAGGGATAGGGTTGCACTTAGGGATAGGGTTGCACTTAGGGTTGCACTTATGGTTGCACTTAGGGATAGGGTTGCACTTAGGGTTGCACTTAGGGATAGGGTTGCACTTAGGGTTGCACTTAGGGTTGCACTCAGGGTTGTACTTAGGGTTTCACTTAGGGATAGGGTTGCACTTAGGGTTGCACTTAGGGATAGGGTTGCACTTAGGGTTGCACTCAGGGTTGCACTCAGGGATAGGGTTGCACTTAGGGATAGGGTTGCACTTAGGGATAGGGTTGCACTTAGGGTTGCACTTAGGGTTGCACTTAGGGTTGCATTTAGGGATAGGGTTGCACTTAGGGTTGCACTCAGGGTAGCACTCAGGGATAGGGTTGCACTTAGGGATAGGGTTGCACTTAGGGATAGGGTTGCACTTAGGGATAGGGTTCCACTTAGGGTTGCACTTAGGGATAGGGTTGCACTTAGGGTTGCACTTAGGGTTGCACTTAGGGTTGCACTTAGGGATAGGGTTGCACTTAGGGTTGCACTTAGGGATAGGGTTGCACTTAGGGTTGCACTTAGGGATAGGGTTGCACTTAGGGTTGCACTCAGGGTTGCACTTAGGGATAGGGTTGCACTTAGGGATAGGGTTGCACTTAGGGATAGGGTTGCACTTAGGGTTGCACTTAGAGATAGGGTTGCACTTAGGGTTGCACTTAGGGATAGGGTTGCACTTAGGGATAGGGTTGCACTTAGGGATAGGGTTGCACTTACGGTTGCACTTAGGGTTGCACTTACGGTT